>NC_079169.1:53054430-53109430 GCF_947568905.1 Ostrea edulis | reverse complement strand
TTATTTATATGGCGGCCACCACTCAATTTAAATCATTTATATGGCTGTTGCCAGTTATTCAACTCCTCTCTCTTTCTCTATCTCTCTCTCAAAATAAAAGGGGTGCAATCCCTCAGCCTAAAACCACGGGGCTGACCCTCCATTTTTTTTGACAACGTTCAATTTCTGTTATTTTCACATGCAAACTAAGTTATTTTCACATGTGAAATAAGATTAATTGGCGGATTGGCCCCCACCCCACTCTTTTGGTGGTAGTAATGAATGGTAAAAATGTAATAATGAATTAACTGATCAATTGAAGGATGAATGGAGCCCCCTCCCTCCAATTTAGGAGTACGAAGTTTGGGCAAAAGAGACAGTTTAGGTTCCTTTTCTGCTTGTCAACAATTGTAGAAGACAATTTCTTCTCCGACTGTCCCTATATACTTTGAAAAACGATGCTGCGTCTTTGCGTACTATTCTAAATTTTTCCAAAATAATCACTCAGCGATACGTATTACATTGTTTTTGCAATTGGCAGCTGCCATATATAAATTAAGTGGCAGCCGACAGATAATAAGTGGCGGCCACCACATAAATTAACTGGCGGCCGCCAGTTAAATAAATATTAATTCTATACCCTGGCACCTATCGGCTTCCGTATGATTGCATGCTAATCATGGCCCAGTTGTTTTTGAGAAGATATTTTTCACCCAAATATTCCAATGTATAAGTTTGAATGTATTGTGACCTAAACCTACCTCCTGGGAGCCATGATTTGAACAAGCTTGAATCTGCACTATACTCAAGGATGATTGAATATCAATATGACTCAATCTGATTAAAATCAGATCCTAGAATACGCTTACAATCGCTACCTAGTGTATCAATCTAAGTGAGCGGATCTCAGGATCTGGTTTTAATCAGATTGAATATGACTAATCTTGGTCCTATATCAAAATTCCCATATACTGCCATTTCAAAAATTTGATCCCCTATTCTCCAAGGCCATAATTTGAATCTGCATTATATGAGGATGTTTACATATTAATGACTAATCTGCATGCCCTTCCCGAACCTGAAAACCTACCATTCCAGATCCAGCTACAAACAAGCTTTGAAATTTTAGCATTATGTCCGCGTAGCACTCTCGCTTCTCACCGCTGCGATTCCCCTGGTCAGGAGAGGGTATGGTGGTCACCCACTGCGATTCCCCTGGTCAGGAGTGGGTGTGAGAGGGTATGGTGGTCACCCACTGCGATTTCCCTGGTTAGGAGAGGGTATGGTGGTCACCCACTTGGACACATGTATTTGTATAATATACTGAATAAGGATTTGTTTGTTTTTCTTCCTTTCCTTTTCTATAGCAATGTACAAAGAATATGTACCTATGGAAACCATTGTGTTGATCAGCACACTTAACAGAAAATATACGGGAAAAGTTTCTAGAATGTTTGATGAAATCAGTCGCCCATAAACTGGTGGCTTCTTCTTCATTCAGTGATGATAAGTGTACAGTCATTATGTGCAGAACTTCTGAGAAAATCATAGACAGGAGGCCCACAGATCTCACTGGTCACCTGAGCATAAGTTAAAAGTAGCGGTCCCAAGGCTAGAAAATCTATTACAATTTTCCTGTCATGCATTATCTAAGCTAAATTTCAATATTCTGCAGCAGTATAAAACATTCGGATTTGTTCTTTTAAAACATAAATGCCTTCAAAAGTGCCCATACTGATGAAAGACCTTACATAATATTATATGTTCTCAGTCTATACGGCTATTTGGACCCACCCCAGAGTCAGAGCCCTGGCAATTTTGGTACATCCCTCTCTGCTTTACATGTATCAGCAAAGGGAAGAAGTCTTTCAAATAATAGAGACATCTAATTACTATAACCATTTTGGCCCTACCCTGGAACCAAATCTCTTACCCATGGGATCATCAAATTCACTATTTTGGTAAAGGACTAACCCACTCCTAAATATCTACTTATAGTTTCAATTTAGTATCAATAGCATTAAAGAAGATGTCATTTAAATGTTTTACACATAAACACTTTATGCCAAGTTTGGCCCCATCCTAGAGTCAGAACCACTACCCCAGGGATCATGTTTACCATTTTCGTAGAGGCATATCTGCTCTTACTTACTAATACTTAGTCCTCTTCGTCCCTTACAGAACATAGGGCTGAAACAGTCATCCTCCATCTAACTCTGTTTTGAACAATTTGTTTGGCTTCTCTCCAGGTGGTTCCAATGATATCTAGTTCTTTCAGCCTTGTTCTTCTCCAGCTGTGTGTTGGTCTCCCTCGTCTCCTGCATCCCTGTGGATTTCAGTCCAACGCCTGTTTTGTTATGTTGTTCACAGGTTTTCACATGTAGTCCTCACTATATCTGGTCTACATGACTATTATGTGTTTAGCTTTTCTTGCAGATGTACAGTACAATTGTAGAGAATAATTTTGAAAATTGGTCAATTTTTGCCTTACCCTTAATGCTCCAGGGGTGCACGAGTCCTGGAATTTACAATCTATGTCCCCTTGTCTCAAAGATGCTTCGTACCAAATTTGAAATAGATTGGAATGGTAGTTTTCAAGAACTAAGGAAGCTCATTACATCAAAATTTTATTTGATGGCTCGTTAAAACACCTCTCACAAGCTCTAGATCGTTTTATATGGTTTTTTGTGAACTTTTCCAGAATGATAAAAAAAGGCATTTTGTTTGCAAATGAGAGATTCTAAAGTCCAAATTTTGCTGTGGTTTGGTGCGTATTTAAACAAGCCATCAAATAAAATTTTAGTGTAATGAACCACCTTAAAAATGTTTGATTGTTAACCCATGATGGAAGACAGCTGCAGACCAATAACAGTGGGTCACCTGAGCGACTCAGGTGACCTAAAAAGAAATGAACTAATTCAATGTTTTCAGTTTTATGATTTATCTGTTTTTATATCTGAATACTCTGTAACATGGAAATAGTGGACAACAAATAACAGTAACCATGGCAACATCTTGTCATATCATGGATAAAAATGTTATACACATATTATAATTTGTATACTAGTGAACAGCTATTTCAGTAAACGATCTCAGTAAAAGACATTGTACAAAAAAGCATGATTTTAACACACAAAATTACAAAAACACCAGAGCATTGAACAGAGCTGATCAGGCCTTACAACCAGGTCTACTGTGCATCGTAATATTTTGTGATATTACACATAATATATTTAGTGATATTACACATCATAATATTTCGTGATATTACAGTACTACATGTACACAATAATACTTAAGTGATATAATTACTTATCCTATGTTAAAGATAACTTGTTACGCGGTACATTCAACAGAATAGCTTAAGATTTTGACCACCTTCTATTGGCATTCTACTAAATATACCGATTATTCATTTATAGAATTTATCAATGAACTGACCTTCTGCTGAATAGAAGAACTTGATGTGTAATATCCAGACATTGCTATGTTAGATACCATTGTGTAATGCTGCGGTATGGGGGGCATGCAAGATACCGTAAATCACCTATATTCCGCAAGACTTTACTGCAGTCTCGTCCTGTCAGATTTAACATCGAGGCACTATTTTTGTGAATGTTCCCTTTGTTCATTATAGTTACTAAATATAGGAAATTTTTCAAAAGAGTTCTATATTCACATCATGTTCAATTTGCAGTAAAACAAATTTTCCAATAATATGAAATACAAATGGATGTAGCTTCCAACTCTACATTCACAGTGCAGTAAGGCACTTCACATTGTTACTACTATCTACTGCCTTGCCCCTACCCCCAACCCCAGTATAACTCTGTACATACCCCAGTATAATGCTGTACAGGCCCCAGTATAATACTACTTCAATAAGAGACGCACAGTAAATGAAATATAATAAAACATGTATCAAGCTCTTCTTCACATAGAAACTGACATACAGGAGATGGAATACTGGGATAGTGACAAATCACAGACACCTTATGATTCCAGACACTACGAACATTATCCAATCTAAATTAGCTGTCCATGGCAACCCCTCCCCCTCCCCTATTACAATACCCTCTGATCACAAAGTGACAGAAAATAACATTTATTAATGGTCACCAAAAATTAAGAGCTCTATGGGTGGATTAAACCAACCGACCTTCACCCAAGGTCTTTCTGAGGGGCATGGCGGATTGAATACAAGTCATTCTTTCTGGGAAACCACCCTCTTATTTTAAACCCATAACTCTTGAACAATAAAAATTCAAAAAAGCTATAAGAAAACAATTTCAAAATGTTTGACTTTTACACAAGGTCAAACTGATGGAGTTGAGAGGGGCTTTCATAATAAAGCTATTATCCAGGTATTTCAGTCAAATCCAAAAGGCTTCACAAGTTCTTGGGCCTTTTGAACTCAGTGTCCATGTTACACATTAAGAACACAAGGGGTATATATGAACCTGAAGAACTTAGACTGGGCTGCTGAATCAATGCTCACTGAAACTTCTAGTATTAAGGGATAGCCTATTCAGGTTTTAGGACAATTCTTTTTTGAATATATGATTTTTAGCATCTGAATTAAATACACTGATCCACAGCACAGCATAAACTCTACCCACCATAGTTACGTCAAATCATCAACCAAAACTCGGACAAAAAAGTAAACAACGGCAGCTATTGCAAACACTTTTGAGATAATCCTGGTTTAAATTTCAAGTTATTTTTTATATTTACATTCTACTTTAATTTTTATCAAAATTCCCAGCCGTTAAAATAGATGTACATATGTACTATATTTATCAAGATCCATATGCACATTGTTCACAAATGCATCATATTCATGAGGAAATGGCTATCACCGCAATTAATAAAGATACCAAAGACAAAAATGTAGATATAGCCAACGTGTAACTGTATCTCTCCTGTATCCTTGCATTCAAAGCCACAACTTCAAGAAGTACGAATATTTCCAACAAAATGAAGCCTTCGGGCAACTTTTAAAAGGGACTACACCCCAAACACTGGAAGCATAAGCTTTCATACAATGAATTTTTTCTGATCAAACAAGCTTTTGCCAAGTACAATTGAAATCGGACCCCTGATTCTGGATACGATGATGTATAAATGTTTGCAGATAAACAGATAGCAAACAGATAATGCCAAACTTCAATAAAAAAAATTGTGATTTCTCCTAATGTCCCTAGTAATTCTAACCTACTATCATCTGTTATACTGTTGTCAATATTAGATTCAGAAAGCAACTTTGATCTTCTTGCTTCCATCTGATGTTATATACAATCTATCAAAAGAATGACTAGGCTACATGAATAATAAAAATATGAATCAGCAATAAGTCATTAAAACTGAACTGGATTCAGATAAAAGGCTGAAAAGTAAACGAGTAACAACCACCAATAATTGTATAATGCCTGTAATTACAATGCAACAGCCACTTCTTTTAAAATCCGATAAAACAATTTAAAATCATAAATTTCTCTAAACTTTACATAAATATTAAAAGCTCAAAATAAAAATTTTCTCCATAATTTTTTTTTTATCACATACGATAATGCAAAGACATCTTCAATAGTTCCTTTTCTGGCATTAGTTCACCCCATCATTCACCTGTGCCTAAGTTACATCACTTGCACACAAAAAAAGGTAACAATGCCTTTATAACAATTGACAGGGATGAACACATATAAACTCTGTCGGCACATAAAAGTGTTACAAAGCATGCTTCAGCACACAAATACACATTCTAATATTCTATGCAGTAAGCACACAACCTGTATCACATGATGAGCTGCTTTTAGATAAGTTTGCATGACCACTTTCCATTCGGGTTGTTAGAAAAGCTTTCTATCTCTACCCACTGATGTTGGTATATTACAGAGAAATTTCGAACAACAATTTCACAGACAACATTCAGACTGGCTGATCTCTTAACCACACTGGTACACACCTTCTGAATTTCAGACTTTCAGTGTAGTTAAAGCTTTTTTATACATATCTTACAAAAACAATTTACTCTAAGGAAAATTTCACAGGTAGCTTTTCCTTGCTCCGTGCATTTTTTAAATTATCTGACATTTCGAAGTCAATTTCCGCATACCCTTGAACCGGTGGCCCACTGTCGTCCGGGGACGAGGGATGGCGAGTCTGGCGGAATTTTTGCTCTACTGGAATTTCTTCACTTGATCCAAGGTCAAGCTTGGCATAGTTAAGCATGGGCATTGCTGAAAGCTGCTGGCTGGATGATGATTTCCCCCCTGCGATTGGAAGGGACATTTCTTCATACTCACTGGCCAGGTCAGAACAGCTACGACGATTAAATAACTCCTCCTCTCGTCTGACATCACGACACTGTTCAGATTCCACTGCCACACATGGCATACTGTTTTGTTTTTGAAGCTCTTGATTTGATGTCACAGAGAGCGGAAATGGTATTTTCAAATTTAAAGATTCACAGCTTCTCTCATTTTCTTTATTACTTTCTTTGAACACACTCTCATGTTCCTGTAGGGAACTAACACTTGTCTTTTTCTGGAGTCCAGTGCTCCCTGTCTGATCGCAGCATACTCCATCTTTCCCTGAGCTAGATCTTGGTCTGCTGTCCGTTCTTCTGTCTGTTCTACTGCCCTGCCTACTGTACAAATCTCCATCCACTGACGTCCCCTCCCCCTCGCCCCTGCCTGGTGGCCTGGAGAGAGATGTCCCATCTGCCTGATTTCCCCTGCCTGGTGGTTTGGAGAGAGACGTACCGTCCGCCTGATTTCCCCTGCCTGGTGGTTTGGAGAGAGACGTACCGTCCGCCTGATTTCCCCTGCCTGGTGGTTTGGAGAGAGACGTACCGTTCGCCTGATTTCCCCTGCCTGGTGGTTTGGAGAGAGACGTATCGTCCGCCTGTTTTCCCCTGCCTGGTGGTTTGGAGAGGTACGATAGATCAGAATTCCGTTTCTGGTCTCCGAAGTCCAAGCCCACATACCCGTCATCTTCCTCCCCACTGTCCAGTAAAACAGTCTTCAAAGGGAGCACCTGCCTCACCACTGCCTCACTCTTTTCTTTCTTGCTATCATTCCTCTGTTTCTTCTCCTTCTGTTCATTGCTAGACTTGATTTCTGCCTCTGTTGGAACACTGCCCTGTGATTTATGAACACCTGCTTCCTGTTTTCCTCCAGTTTCCTTCACTAACCTGTCTTCGGACTCCTTATTGATGTACGACCGTGCAACTGTGGGACTTTTTAGAGAGGGTTCCACCGAGTTGTAGTCTTCTGGGGCATACTCCATATAGGAATAGTTTTCTGAAGAGTTAATTTTTGGCTGGGTGTTTGAGTTTTCTGAAGGGCTAACTTTGGGCTGACTGTTTGAGCTTGTCTCTGCAGTCTTCACAGATTCATTTTCTCCAGCTTTATCACTCTCACTACCTTTCTGACTTACTAAAAGCATCTCGCAAAACAAGGGGTCTGTAGACATACTATACTGAGGGAGCTGGACGCTTGGTTTTTCAACTGTTGTTTTGGACACAACTGAAGAATTGCATTCTGTGTTGACCACCTGTGGATTTTCTGCATTATTTCCTACTTCTACAGTACCGGGTTCATAATCAATATACTGATTATCATCTGATTGTTTTGCAGTCTTTTTGTCCACATTTTTCTGAGTCTCACTGGGCACTGTGCTGGTTTTGGGACTGTGCCGGCCAAGTCTGGTTCCCTTGTGAGATTTCTGATCAGCTTTAAATGATCCAGACCTTGGACTTGGCCTTGTATATGTGCCAAAAGAATTAGATCTGGAATCTGGATTTTTATCTGACCCAAATGACCCTGATCTAGATCCAGGTCTTCTTTCAGAGGAAAGTGAATTTGACCTTATACTTGTTTTCTTATCAGAAACTGACCCCGACCTTGTCTCTTGCACTTGGTTTTCTCCAGAAATCCCAGGAGCATATGGAACATAACTTTCATCCTCTGATTCCCTTCCTGATCCACATGGACTCCGGCTTGCTATGGATGATCGAGAATTCACATTTAAACTAGATGATTTTTGAGCAATTCCATCACTGGATTTGATTATTTTTATGCTTGGTGATGTGTCCTGTTTTATTCCAAAACTGTTCATGACTGCAGGTGAAGAACTAAGGCTTTGGTTAGATGAACTCCTAGAATGGCAGGCACTAGACTTTCTACTTTTAGGTGTTCCGATACTCATGTCTATATATCCGGTGTCATTACTTTTTTCCAAGTGCATGTCTACATATTCCGAGTTCCTACTTGAGAGACGCAGAGATTCAGAAGACGATGCCTTGGATGAGATAGACAAATGTCCAATAGAATCATTAGACGTACGGTGAAATAACTGTTTATCCATACCTGGATTACGAACAGATTCAAAGGACCCTACTTTCCTTCTTACATCATGAGCAAGTTGAGCTAGTTTTGATTGTTGTCCATAGCTTGAAGAGCGCTGACGGGATTGTGACAAGATTTTGCCCACACTAGAGGTCCGGGGTCTATAACTTTCACTTGTGGCTCTGGGTCTATACTCCATTTCCACCATTGAGTCCTCTGAGAAAAGAGATTGGCTCATTGGACTGGAACCTAAGGACGATTCAGTGTTCATGTACTGATGAGTGGCTTGTGCTTTTTTCTGAGCGATGAGATGTGGAGCACTCTGCCAGCGGCCATTGTCTGTTGTGTCTTCCTTGGTTTTCGGTTCCACGTAACTAGTGTGGTGACGCAGTGTTTTGGCAGTGGGTCGTGACCCCACAGAGAAGGATCGTTTTGGCAGATCACCAGACATGGAGTCGTCGGAGAGGTAGCAGATCATTTTGGCAGGGCGGAGATTGTCTGTGTCTGGGATTGGACTGTGTGTGGAAGGCGTCATCGGCAGGTAGGCTTCTCCACCTAAAATACACCAACAATATTATATAGCAGGCTTCTCCACCTAAAAACATCAACAATATTATCTAGTAGGCTTCTCCATCTAAAAAAACCAAACAAAAATATCATATAGCAAGTATAGTAGGCTTCTCCATCTAAAAAAAAAAAACCCTAATAATATTACATTGTAGGTTTCTCCACCTAAAACCCACCACCAATATTATAAATTAGCTTTTCTACCTCAAAAATAAAAATATTATATAGTAGGTTTCTCCACCTAAAACCCAACAACAATATTATTATAGTAGGCTTCTCCACCTAAAAAAAACACCAACAATATTATATTGTAAGATTCCCCACCTAAAAAACACCTACCATATCATAGAGTAGGCTTCTCCAACTAAACAAACACCAACATATAAGTGGATTTCTCCACCTAAGCACACATTATATAAGTAGTCATTTCCACCTATAAATCATCATGTTTTCCATTGTTAATCACCTCGCATACCTGACAAACTTATATTAATCAAAATACTCTTGGCAAAAATTATTTTGATACAGTAAATTCAATACAAATGGGATCATATTACTGGATTAGCAGATTTCAAAATGGTACGCAAGAAAGTGGCCCATGCATCGGTTTCAATAATTTCTGTTAATTGTATCATGGCTGCGGTGTTTTTCCTTTTATAAAAAGTGTACAATAACTGGAGATACACCAGAGGGCGGAACCATCATTTGCATATTTTTTAAAACTATGCTGTGTAAATAAACTATTGAACACCACCTGACAATTTCAACACATCATGAATTTCAAATTAGAATTCACTATCAGTAGATCTAGGCTCGCGGCCTTGTCGATATCCATTTTATCATCTCCCAGTTTAATTTCACGAAATGTGTGATCCTCACATGCTTGTGAGAAGATCCTCATGGTCATCATTGAATAAAAACTGTACACCCACATCGTGTTACAAATCATCAATGATCATAGTTGAGGTGCTCAGTGATCAGACACATTCTGCACATCCGCCCTCACCAACTATCGGGCGATAAGTGCGCGATGAGCATGCATGGCGGGGAGAGGAAAATACCCAAGCGATCACCTGACAAAAACTTTACTTTTCATTGGGGTAATTGAAAAGATCATGCAATAACCATTGGTCACATGACAGATATTAAATTTTTAATTGGTCATGATACAAGTAAGTTATTGAATATTCTTTTCGGTGTATCTCGATTTATTTGGACAAAGGGCCGAGACTCGTGCTTCGCACTCGTCACCACCCTTCATCCAAATAAATCAAGATACACCGAAATAAATATACAATAACTATTACTTATAGTATGTCCTCAAAAGTGATATTTTGCACTTATGAAAAAAACAATGCACATGTATGTATGTACTTGCAAGTGTTTTGTTTTGATCTAAATGGTAATGATAAATTTCATTCCACAAAAAAAGATGAAAGGGTATTCTTTGTTTTTCACTTTGCTCTTTTAATATCGAATGCATTATGGTAGAAAGAACTTTTTTTTTTTACAGATATAATACATTAGGGATAAACAAAGTAAATCATCAAGCCCATAAGGAAGTTAGCTCCTGAGCTTTTGAGCACAACTGCACAGGATGCTTTAACTAAGCATTTACTGGTTCAATACTGATCCCATTTGTGCAAACATATTACACATCTATTACTGAACCCTATCCAGTTGAAAAATTTTGTGTCAGTTCAAATTTTGAAAGGGTTTGGCAGGGACTATATTTTGTGGCGGAAAGATGGATTAATCAATAAGTTCTAAATCTGCATGATATTACTGTTTCTGTCTCATCCGATATATCTTCTATTTTCATACTCCTATACATGTATTTCAGTTTTATAATTCATGAAACATGTAGTTCAGATTAGGAAAAAGTTCAAATGTTGTAATTTATTAATTTGGTTGATGTATTTTTTTAAAACAGAACACAGATTAGGCTTTATAAATTAATTTACTCGAAATTTTGAATAAAAATTCAGTATTTTCGCAAATAATTTAAAAATTGGATCTCTAACCTCCACTTTTTTTAGTTCCATTTTAAATTTTGAAAATTATGTTAAATTTTAGAAATTGACATTGCTCCTAATATGTCCTTTTAAACTCTCAAATTTGATATTGTGAATTTTTTCGTATATTGAGTGCAAAAAGGTCATTATTTATTTCCATTACATGTACTTGTATTAAACCTGTATTGTTAAAAGACATGACCATGTATCTATTTTATGTAATGATCATTTTGTATTGCTTATGTTGTGTTGACACTAACAGACAAATAAAGTTTAATTGAAATCTTGAGTAAATATTAAGTGCAAAAAGGTCTTGTTTAAATATCAAGCATTGTGATCCCAGTTTTTCTTTTAAATTTCCTAATTCTCCTTCAATGTAGAAATAAACAAGAGGCCCAAGGGCCTAGAATCGCTCTTCTGATAAATTGTACAACCCCACCATTTCTATTCTTAGCCTCTTAGTATTCTAAATCCTTAGTTAAATCCTAAGAATTCAAAAAAGTAGGTCAATTTGACCTACTTTTTGGTTTACACATTTTGAGAACCCAAGAAATATCAACTGACAAAGTTTGATGATTTTAAGCCAATTAGTATCTGAATATTGAAATATAGCTGTCAAATTCCAATCGTAGGTCATGGTGACCTACTTTTTGGTCAGCGAACTCCGAACATGCAAGACCCATCAACTGACAAAGTTTGATGACTGTAGGTCAAATAGTATCTGAAAATATATAAATATAGCCGTCCAATTCCAAAAGTAGGTCAAGGTGACCTACTTTTTCGTCAACACCCTTCAAACATGCAAGACCCAACAACTGACAAAGTTTGATGACTGTAGGTCAAATAGTATCTGAATTATATAAATATAGCCGTCCAATTCCAAAAGTAGGTCAAGGTGACCTACTTTTTGGTCGACACCCTTCGAACATGCAAGACCCATCAACTGACAAAGTTTGATGACTGTAGGTCAAATAGTATCTGAAATATATAAATATAGCCGTCCAATTCCAAAAGTAGGTCAAGGTGACCTACTTTTTGGTCGACACACTCCGTAGACTCAAGATGCATCAACTGTCAAAGTTTGATGATTGTAGGTCAATTAGTGACTGAAATATATAAATATAACTGTCAAATGCCAAAAGTAGGTCACAGTGACCTACTTTTTGGTCGATACACTCCGAAGACTCAAGATGCATCAACTGACAAAGTTTGATGAGGAGACCACAAAATCTACTAAAAGGAAAAAATGAACAAGATTGTATTTGTTGAGAAAACCATAAAGCCTGATATCCATGAAAATTAATAAAACAACAGTATACATATATGCATGATATAATCATACTTCCTCCCTCCTTAATCTGGGGTAGAGGTTGACTGGAGGGGCCCATCTCCATATAGCCTGGCTCTTTGTTCTGCCTGATGGGGATAGGGGCTGAGACCGCTATCCTCCCAGTATGCCCTGCTCCCATCGAGATATAACCACTATTCGTCTGCGTCAGAGCCGCTGCAGAAAATACAAGCATTCACAGAATAAAAGCCTTTCTAATTGTCCTCTTATCATCAAGGAATTATAATTCTAAATTGTCTTTCAAAGTCAAGAATTTCATAGAATCTCTAGATCTACTGTAACGGGACTCAGAAATGCAACCTCACCTTTGTCTACATGGGGACTGGACAAGCTCATGTCTATGTACCCAGGGTCGGGGTTAGTGCCCATGTTACTCACTGTCCCTGGCTTCATGTCCATATACCCGCCCTCCTGCTTGGGCACTATTTCATGATCTGAGGTAGAAGACCCTGCAAAGAGATGTCATGGTAATACTGACTAGATATCAAGGTAATATGTAACTTTTTATCTCCTATTGGTTATCCCAATGAAGATCCATTAATGAAACTTCACTCTAAAACTACTACAGTTAAACACTCCTATAGTAAAGTACTAGGGACAAACAATTTCGATTCATTATAAATGTAATTCTTAAAATCCGGTTAGTTCATAATATGTTTCTAAACTACAGGGATTAAAAATCAATTTAATAGAAGTGTGAATTCGTTATAAGCATGAATCATTATAAGTGTGAATTTGTTATAAACATGAATTCATTATAAGCATGAATTCGTTATAAGTGTGAATTCGTTATAAGTGTGAATTCGTTATAAGCATGAATTCATTATAAGTGTGAATTCGTTATAAGTGTGAATTCGTTAAAAGCGTGTTTGCTGTAGCCAACTTTTACTGTACTTTGGAGGTCTGAATCAAACATAAAGTATATTCTTTAATTCTAAGAGTGACCAGTGCTTAATCTTGATATCCTATTGTTTACTATCGACCTTTTTTAAAACTTTTAATTAATAATCATTGAAAAATTAGATCCTCAATATCATACATGCATGTTGAAAATCCTTTGTTTGCTGGACTTGATATTACTTGAATGGTCACTGGTGATGTCCAGCGGTTAGTGTCTAACAACCTCAACCAGCAGTCAGCATCTTAAAACAACATCTATCACAACCTCACTCAGTGGTGTGAGGTTGATGGATACTGACCACTGGGTATTACATGTTAGACACTGACCAAATAGTGAGGATGATAGACACTGACCACAGGGTGAGGGTGTGATAGACACTGACCACAGGGTGAGGGTGTGATAGACACTGACCACAGGGTGAGGGTGTGATAGACACTGACCACAGGGTGAGGTTGTGATAGACATTGACCACAGGGTGAGGGTGTGATAGACATTGACCACAGGGTGAGGGTGTGATAGACATTGACCACAGGGTGAGGGTGTGATAGACATTGACCACAGGGTGAGGTTGTGATAGACATTGACCACAGGGTGAGGTTGTGATAGACATTGACCACAGGGTGAGGATGTTAGATATAGAACACAGGGTGATGATGTTAGACATCGGCAGCAGGGCGAGGATGAAAAGTACTGACCGCTGGGTGAGGTTGTTAGATATTGAAAACAGGGTGAGGATGTTACACACTGACCACTGGGTGAGGATGTTACACACTGACTGCTGGGTGAGGTTGTTAGACATTGAACACAGGGTGCGGTTGTTATACGCTGACCACTGGGTGATGTTGTGATAGACACTGACCGCTGGGTGAGGATGTTACACGCTGACCACTGGGTGAGGTTGTTAGACATTGAACACAGGGTGAGGATGTTACACACTGACCACTGGGTGAGGATGTTACACACTGACCACTGGGTGAGGTTGTTAGACATTGAACACAGGGTGAGGATGTTACACACTGACCGCTGGGTGAGGATGTTACACACTGACCACTGGGTGAGGTTGTTAGACATTGAACACAGGGTGAGGATGTTACACACTGACCACTGGGTGAGGTTGTTAGACATTGAACAAAGGGTGAGGATGTTACACACTGACCACTGGGTGAGGTTGTCAGACATTGAACACAGGGTGAGGTTGTTACACACTGACCACTAGGTGAGGTTGTTAGACATTGAACAAAGGGTGAGGATGTTACACACTGACCACTGGGTGATGTTGTGATAGATACTGACCGCTGGGTGAGGATGTTACGCACTGACCACTGGGTGAGGTTGTCAGACATTGAACACAGGGTGAGGATGTTACACGTTGACCACTGGGTGAGGATATTACACACTGACCACTGGGTGAGGTTGTTACACACTGACCACTGGGTGAGGTTGTTACACACTGACCACTGGGTGAGGTTGTTAGACATTGAACACAGGGTGAGGATGTTACACACTGACCACTGGGTGAGGTTATTAGACACTGAACACAGGGTGAGGATGTTACACACTGACCACTGGGTGAGGTTGTCAGATATTGAACATAGGGTGAGGATGTTACACGCTGACCGCTGAGTGAGGATGTTACACACTGACCACTGGGTGAGGTTGTTCGACATTGAACACAGGGTGCGGTTGTTATACACTGACCACTGGGTGAGGTTGTTACACACTGACCACTGGGTGAGGTTGTTAGACATTGAACACAGGGTGCGGTTGTTATACACTGACCACTGGGTGATGTTGTAATAGACATTGAA
The DNA here is from genome assembly GCF_947568905.1 of Ostrea edulis. Lineage (NCBI taxonomy): Eukaryota > Metazoa > Mollusca > Bivalvia > Ostreida > Ostreidae > Ostrea > Ostrea edulis. Next base: position 53,094,461 of record NC_079169.1, on the reverse strand, counting down.
CGCTGGGTGAGGATGTTACACACTGACCGCTGAGTGAGGATGTTACACACTGACCACTGGTGAGGTTGTGATAGACACTGACCGCTGGGTGAGGATGTTACACACTGACCGCTGAGTGAGGTTGTTACACACTGACCACTGGTGAGGTTGTGATAGACACTGACTGCTGAGTGGGGGTAAGATATGTGTACATACCTGGTCTCTCCACTGGGTAGTCCCGGAATGGTGACACGGACCGCTGGGAGGGCGACATAACAAGATATGAGTTTGGGTTCTCTACAGAACTAGGACTGCGAACCTCCAAATGTCTGTAAACAGAGGATTTATTTCTCAGTCAGGTCAATCTGTATAACAATCATACATATCTCAATCAGTCAGGTCAATCTGTATAACAATCATACATATCTCAATCAGTCAGGTCAATCTGTATAACAATCATACATATCTCAATCAGTCAGGCCAATCTGTATAACAATCATACATATCTCAATCAGTCAGGTTAATCTGTATAACAATCATACATATCTCAATCAGTCAGGTCAATCTGTATAACAATCATACATATCTCAATCAGGCAGGCCAATCTGTATAACAATCATACATATCTCAATCAGTCAGGCCAATCTGTATAACAATCATACATATTTCAATCAGTCAGGTCAATCTGTATAACAATCATACATATCTCAATCAGTCAGGTCAATCTGTATAACAATCATACATATCTCAATCAGTCAGGTCAATCTGTATAACAATCATACATATCTCAATCAGTCAGGTCAATCTGTATAACAATCATACATATCTCACAAGATATTTGAAATTTTGTCAATGGTTTACAGTGTTAATTCCTAGACATAGGAAATATCAAGCTGTTCACCATTCCTAAAACTGGGTCAATACACACATATTCCAAAATGTTCATTAATTGTCAATGATTGGCCATCTACTTTAAAACACAAGAGCATCTGATTGGCTACTGTGCATTGAAAATTTCACCCTGGTTTGTTTTTTGCCATTTTGGGGCAAGTATTGTATATTAAGTGAAAATTTTGGCGAGATACAACTTTGGCAATTTTCTCATAAAATTTGCTAGATATCTTCAGGAAGAGCTAATTTTAGCAATTTCATAATTCAAAGAAAGATAACTATTACCTATGATACGGAATAGAATGTTAGTGATAATCAATTTGAGCGATCTCCACACCCTCCATAATAATGTCACAATGAAATCCTTGCTAAAAATTTTGCTTATACGGTATTAAACTGGGCTAATTCAACAAATCTACGTAATTCTAAAGTAACAAAATATCTCTGGGTGAATTTCAAAATAGTCAAAGGACAAAAACTAGAACTGTCCTAATGGGACTAATACTCCCCGCGGGGCATATAAGATGATGGGAAATATTTAATGCAAGCACATTGGATATTTTCACATTATCTACAGGGCAATCAATGTGAATGCAGAAGTGTATATTCTACAGTACAGCAGTACATGAAATATTAAAAATATGCTTAATACAAGAGGCCCAAGGGCCTAGAATCACTCTTCTGATAAATTGTACAACCCCACCATTTCTATTCTTAGCCTCTTAGTATTCTAAATCTTTAGTTAAATCCTAAGAATTCAAAAAAAGTAGGTCAATGTGACCTACTTTTTGGTTTACACATTTTGAGAACCCAAGAAATATCAACTGACAAAGTTTGATGATTTTAAGCCAATTAGTATCTGAATATTGAAATATAGCTGTCAAATTCCAATCGTAGGTCATGGTGACCTACTTTTTGGTCAGCGAACTCCGAACATGCAAGACCCATCAACTGACAAAGTTTGATGACTGTAGGTCAAATAGTATCTGAAATATATAAATATAGCCGTCCAAATCCAAAAGTAGGTCAAGGTGACCTACTTTTTGGTCGACACCCTTTGAACATGCAAGACGCATCAACTGACAAATTTGATGACTGTAGGTCAAATAGTATCTGAAATATATAAATATAGCCGTCCAATTCCAAAAGTAGGTCAAGTTGACCTACTTTTTGGTCGAAACCATTCGAACATGCAAGACCCAACAACTGACAAAGTTTGATGACTGTAGGTCAAATAGTATCTGAAATATATAAATATAGCCGTCCAATTCCAAAAGTAGGTCAAGGTGACCTACTTTTTGGTCGACACACTCCGTAGACTCAAGATGCATCAACTGTCAAAGTTTGATGATTGTAGGTCAATTAGTGACTGAAATATATAAATATAACTGTCAAATGCCAAAAGTAGGTCACAGTGACCTACTTTTTGGTTGATACACCCCGAAGACTCAAGATGCATCAACTGACAAAGTTTGATGATTGTAGGTCAAATAGTGTCTGAAATATAGTAATTTAGCTGTCAAATACCAAAAGTAGGTCACGGTGACCTACTTTTTGGTCGACACAAATCGAAGACTGAAGACCCATCAACTGACAAAGTTTGATGATCCTAGGTTTTACAGTGCCCAAAATATGCATCTAAAATTGAAAATGTGAAATTTGAATATCTGCAAAATTCAAAAAGTAGGTCACTGTGACCTACTTTTTTATAAATATGTTTCAAGGCCTCAAGATGCATCAACTTACAAGATTTGATGATTCTAAACCTCTCGGTATTTGAAATAACAACTTAAAATATATCTAGAAATGATAAACCATAAAATTCAGAAAGTAGGTCACGGTGACCTATTTTTCAGTTGACGCATTTCAAGGTCCCATGATCCACCAACTGACAAGTTTTGATGATCATAGGCTTCAAAGTGTCCAAGATATGCATCAAAATTAATTTTAAAATAAATACCTGCAAAATTCAAAAAGTAGGTCACCGTGACCTACTTTTGAGACAACTTGACACAAGGTCCTAAGATGCATCAACTGTCAAAATTTGATGATCCTAGTCCTTATAATGACTAAAATATCAAAGATTTAAGGAAATATAAATTTAGGTCAACTTTGAAGTGACCTTGAGACCACGCCCTTTGCCCCAGGGTAATGCCTTGAATAATTTTTAATCTACAACATATCCTCATCCTTATGTGTAAGTTTGGTGATAATCTGCCCAGTGGTTCTTGAGAAGAAGATTTTTTTAGCAACCACTACTTTTGTTTGTATTTTCCTGATTATCTCCCCTTGTTAAAGGGTCACATCCCTCTATTTAGTATGTATGAAAGCCCTTGGGCCAATGATACCCTGTAACAAATTTGAAAAAAATTGGCCAAGGGGTTCTTGAGTTATAGCCCTTTTTCTAAAAAGTTTACGCACACCGCACAAATGGCCATAGCATTAGCTCTTTGAGCCTTCGGCTCAGAAGAGCTAATAATCAATGAATACTATTTGGCACATTTTAGGCTGTACGATTGCAAATCCCTGGTCAACTCTTCTAGTCTTTAGTTTATATTCACTTTGTTAAAGATCATTATGTTATGCCAACTTTACTTTGTCATTGATTTTGTCAGTAAATAAATGACATTAGCTCAAGTATTGGTATTATTGTAATCTTTTCCACTGGTATAACAACTCTAAGTAGCTGCAATAAAGGCAGTTTACTATGAATCCCATTGCCAGGGATAGTTGATATTATAAATACTATCTGACAAATAAGTATTCAACACACATGAGCCACTTTATGTTTTACCGAGAAGTCACAAGATTGCAGATACAGTATGTGGATGCCAAACCCGAAAATGTCCGTAACTTCCATAACTGTTAAAATATTTCAATGAAAATAAAAGATGCACAACTACATTATATATATAAGATGAGAATAAAGTTTGAATCAAATCTGTTCAACGGTATTGGAATTAAACTCTGGACAAAGTGCGCAACCCCCAAAATGAAAAGAAAATGTGCGTAACTTCTATAACTGTTAAAATATTTCAATGAAAATAGGAGATGCACAACTACATAATATATAGAAGATGTGCATAAAGTTTGAATGAAATATGTCCAGCGGTATTAGAAATAAACTTCGGACAAATTGCGCCTACGGACAAACGGACGGACAGACAGACGGACAAAGTGATTCCAGTATACCCCCCCAAACTTCGTTTGCGGGGGGTATAATAAAGTAGTTACTTGATAAGAGTGATATCTGGTCCCGGGCTGGAGCCATATAACTCCGACTTTTTGCTGGTGAAGCTGTCATGACGAGGTTTCTGCTGATCCATGCTGTTGGACAGCCCCCGTTCACGGAACGAATCTGATGGAATTTTATGGGAACTGAAATATACAACATAAAAGACTTCACTGTCTGCAAGAAAGAAAAAACTTTTTATACATCAAAGTTCTATACCATTACAATCGTGTACAATAAATACCCAGGTACCTAGATCTTGGCATATAAACTTTTCTGAACATGCTTCTTGTAAATAAGGAAAACTCATTGGATCCAAATAGATGTTAAACTTCAGTTTCTGGAGTTTATATACAAATGAAGTCTAGAAGAAATTAGACAACAAACTTCTGAAGTAAACAAAACTTGCGTAAATCAGAGACTACGTAATTTGTGTGTCTGAAGTTGTAGGTAGTTTATGATCAAGAAATCATTCCTATGGTAGTAACTCAATAATTTCCCAACATGGTACTAGCAGGAAATGACAGGGGATATTGATAAATAATGCAATGTCGGTGATGTCTCTTAATCAAATCAGTGGGTAGGAGTGCACCATGTTCATTCTGTGTTTGACAGATGCATTGTGGGATGTCTGTGCTTGAGGATACAATTTATCAATGTCCAAATGAGATAAGACAACAAGTCAATCAAAATATTCAAGCACTAACCTAAAATAATGACAAATTTATTGTTCATGATTTTTTTCTTACATGCTCATATACCTGAAGTGGTTCATGATGAAGAAATTTTAATGGTATTTCAAGTTTATTGATCATTTCAATTTATGACAAAATGTGTGAACAAAATGAAGTTATATGCCTTGTAAGCACATTTCAAAACACAGAAAATGGTACAAGAACTGAAGTCATCATTAAATCTAAGCTTAAACAATATTTTAATCAGATATGGTTGATCTGACAACCCTGTTTACAAACTATATATCATAAAAGATTGAGTAACAAAAAAAAGTTTATCTTATTCTCACTCCTGCCATTTTATAAGACTGGTGAGAGGTAAAGGAAATCTCTAAGTACTCAGACTGTGAAATTTCTCTACCTCTCTAGTGACACATGCATAACAAAAAAAGAATCCATTAAATCTTCTAAATATAAAGTATGAATGAAGAGTAAATCGGAAGACAGCCATTCTGAAGTGCCACTCTGAGATATTTAGCAGTCACTGTTAAAAATCATCTCAGAGAAAGATGTTGAGTATACATGCTACTATTCTATCTGATAGTATAGTTAAAATTAAAAAAAAAAAAACAGATCAAAGATAGATATACAAAAGAAGAAAATAAAAATCATATCCACCAAAACATTCAGTCATTCAACAGAAAACAAAAACACATTATGAAATTCAAGGTGTTTTTTTTCAATAACAGAATCCCACAAAAAATACAAAACAATAGCTGTCCTGATGTATACAAAACAAGAGCTGTCCTGATGTCATTAAGAACTTTAGGCAAGATAACTGGGGTAAAAAGATTTCAGATCATAGTCCTGGTTTTGTTTTATTCACAATAGATGTTTCATTTCCTGTTGACAATCACTGACCCTTAAACCACCACTTTACAAATCAATACTGGTCAGCTGAGTGTTTCCTTACTAAGCTGATTAGTGAACAATTAACCACATCAAATGTTTAAATTATATAACATTACTAAGAATTAACAGGTGTTTGTCAAGGAGAGAAACTTTAAAGGAAAGAAATCAAGAAATTAAGTGAATAACAAGGGTGGCTTCATACGAAAACGTATTGTATATTTCATAATGTCTGTAGGAAATTTTTTTGTACGAGATTCTATCCCAAGTTCAGTTGATAATGTCTGTAGAAGTTTTTTAAAATGACATTCTATAAGTTGATAATGTCTCTAAGTTTTTATATGACATTCTATCGTTAGTTGAGTTGATAATGTCTTTAAGTTTTTATATGACATTCTATCGTTAGTTGAGTTGATAATGTCTATAAGTTTTTATATGACATTCTATCGTTAGTTGAGTTGATAATGTCTATAAGTTTTTATATGACATTCTATCGTTAATTGAGTTGATAATGTCTCTAAGTTTTTATATGACATTCTATCGTTAGTTGAGTTGATAATGTCTCTAAGTTTTAATATGACATTCATTATAAGTTGAGTTGATAATGTCTTTAAGTTTTTATATGACATTCTATCGTTAGTTGAGTTGATAATGTCTATAAGTTTTTATATGACATTCTATCGTTAGTTGAGTTGATAATGTCTCTAAGTTTTAATATGACATTCTATCATAAGTTGAGTTGATAATGTCCATAAGTTTTTATATGACACTCTATCGTAAGTTGAGTTGATAATGTGTGTATAAGCTCGTAGAGAGGTGCCATTTTGAGCATGTTTGGTTTGTATAGATAATAATATAGCTCGAGGCTCATACCATGCCCTTACCCTTCAGTTTTAACAAATTCAAAACAAATCACAAAGTAGAGCATGTAAACAGCATTCAGCTTCCATATTTAATAGAATGCATGTTGAAAGCAATAACACAAATTTTTTCTCAACATGCATTAAAAGAAACAAGGAAAGAGTTTGCATGAAACATAGTATGTACATGTATTAGGTTGCATCATAATCTGTGCTTTTTTTTTTTATACATGCACATTCTATACATACTTGCTTTTCTTAGTTTCACTTGTGGTAATTATCGATGGCTTGGGAGGATTATATACACCTGCACCTGAAAACCGCCCTTCATTCTCATAAACATGGCTGCTGTAAAATGCCAAACCAGTCAGCAGTCAGTTACAACAAACAATTAACAAAGGACGGCTAGCTAGGCGACATCTACTTCACAACTTTCATATTGAAAAGCAAAAACTGTACATTTATATTACCTAACCTACTACATGAATTGTAACCAGTCATTTCTTACGGTTTCCCTACTTTTGTTTATGTTTTTGCATATCATTAAACAGTCTAACTGTTTCAGTCACAGAATGAACCGTTACATATCATTAAACAGTCTAACTGTTTCAGTCACAGAATGAACTGTTACATATCATTAAACAGTCTAACTGTTTCAGTCACAGAATGAACTGTTACATATCATTAAACAGTCTAACTGTTTCACAGTCACAGAATGAACCGTTACATATCATTAAACAGTCTAACTGTTTCACAGTCACAGAATGAACCGTTACATATCATTAAACAGTCTAACTGTTTCACAGTCACAGAATGAACTGTTACATATCATTAAACAGTCTAACTGTTTCACAGTCACAGAATGAACTGTTACATATCATTAAACAGTCCAACTGTTTCACAGTCACAGAATGAACTGTTACATATCATTAAACAGTCTAACTGTTTCACAGTCACAGAATGAACTGTTACATGGTTAAAGTGTTTCATCGACATTCAAGTGATCAAGACATTTATCAAACGACAGCTTCCCTTTCAATATGGCTAGATTCAGCGACGTCACAGACAACGATTTGCCTGAATTATAAAAAAGAGAGACTCACCGAGTACATAAACATAATTAAAAGGAGCATTGGATGTACTCGTATGTTATTATAGTGTTATTATCATGTGTTATGATATAGATACAATAACAATAGTTATATCTATATAACAGTATGTTATTATCATGTGTTATGATATAGATACAATAACAATAGTTACATCTATATAACAGTATGTTATTATCATGTGTTATTATATAGATACAATAACAATATTTACATCTATATAACAGTATGTTATTATCATGTGTTATTATATAGATACAATAACAATAGTTATATCTATATAACAGTATGTTATTATCATGTGTTATTATATAGATACAATAACAATATTCATATCTATATAACAGTATGTTATTATCATGTGTTATTATATAGATACAATAACAATAGTGATATCTATATAACAGTATGTTATTATCATGTGTTATTATATAGATACAATAACAATAGTTATATCTATATAACAGTATGTTATTATCATGTGTTATTATATAGATACAATAACAATATTCATATCTATATAACAGTATGTTATTATCATGTGTTATGATATAGATACAATAACAATAGTTATATCTATATAACAGTATGTTATTATCATGTGTTATGATATAGATACAATAACAATAGTGATATCTATATAACAGTATGTTATTATGATGTGTTATTATATAGATACAATAACAATAGTTATATCTATATAACAGTATGTTATTATCATGTGTTATTATATAGATACAATAACAATAGTTATATCTATATAACAGTATGTTATTATGTGTTATTATATAGATACAATAACAATATTTACATCTATATAACAGTATGTTATTATCATGTGTTATGATATAGATACAATAACAATAGTTATATCTATATAACAGTATGTTATTATGTGTTATTATATAGATACAATAACAATATTTACATCTATATAACAGTATATTATTATTATGTGTTATTATATAGATACAATAACAATAGTTATATCTATATAACAGTATCTTATTATCATGTGTTATTATATAGATACAATAACAATAGTGATATCTATATAACAGTATGTTATTATCATGTGTTATTATATAGATACAATAACAATATTTACATCTATATAACAGTATGTTATTATCATGTGTTATTATATAGATACAATAACAATAGTTATATCTATATAACAGTATGTTATTATCATGTGTTATTATATAGATACAATAACAATAGTTATATCTATATAACAGTATGTTATTATCATGTGTTATTATATAGATACAATAACAATATTTACATCTATATAACAGTATGTTATTATCATGTGTTATGATATAGATACAATAACAATAGTGATATCTATATAACAGTATGTTATTATCATGTGTTATTATATAGATACAATAACAATAGTGATATCTATATAACAGTATGTTATTATCATGTGTTATTATATAGATACAATAACAATATTTACATCTATATAACAGTATGTTATTATCATGTGTTATGATATAGATACAATAACAATAGTTATATCTATATAACAGTATGTTATTATGTGTTATTATATAGATACAATAACAATATTTACATCTATATAACAGTATATTATTATTATGTGTTATTATATAGATACAATAACAATATTCATATCTATATAACAGTATGTTATTATCATGTGTTATTATATAGATACAATAACAATAGTGATATCTATATAACAGTATCTTATTATCATGTGTTATTATATAGATACAATAACAATAGTGATATCTATATAACAGTATCTAATTATCATGTGTTATTATATAGATACAATAACAATATTTATATCTATATAACAGTATGTTATTATCATGTGTTATTATATAGATACAATAACAATATTTATATCTATATAACAGTATGTTATTATCATGTGTTATTATATAGATACAATAACAATAGTTATATCTATATAACAGTATGTTATTATCATGTGTTATTATATAGATACAATAACAATAGTGATATCTATATAACAGTATGTTATTATCATGTGTTATTATATAGATACAATAACAATAGTTATATCTATATAACAGTATCTTATTATCATGTGTTATGATATAGATACAATAACAGTAGTTATATCTATATAACAGTATGTTATTATCATGTGTTATTATATAGATACAATAACAATAGTGATATCTATATAACAGTATCTTATTATCATGTGTTATTATATAGATACAATAACAATAGTTATATCTATATAACAGTATGTTATTATGATGTGTTATTATATAGATACAATAACAATATTTATATCTATATAACAGTATGTTATTATCATGTGTTATTATATAGATACAATAACAATAGTTATATCTATATAACAGTATCTTATTATCATGTGTTATTATATAGATACAATAACAATATTTACATCTATATAACAGTATCTTATTATCATGTGTTATTATATAGATACAATAACAACATGTTCCCTATGCATCGTCCCTTGGTACCTTTTGTTGTTGTTCAGACATATTGTACTTAATTACAATGTTTATAATGTTTATGCTCCTAGGGGCCCATTATTTGGCAATAAACTATCTGTATTTGTACTTACAGTACGTTATTATAGTTTATTATTATGTGTACTTATAGTACATTATTATAGTTTATCATTATGTGTACTTATAGTACATTATTATACTTTATTATTATGTGTACTTATAGTACGTTATTATAGTTTATTATTGTATGTATGTATAGTACATTATTATAGTTTATTATTATGTGTACTTATAGTACGTTATCATAGTTTATTATGTGTACTTATAGTACATTATTATAGTTTATTATTATGTGTACTTATAGTACGTTATTATAGTTTATCATTATGTGTACTTATAGTACGTTATCATAGTTTATTATGTGTACTTATAGTACGTCATTATAGTTTATCATTATGTGTACTTATAGTACATTATTATACTTTATTATTATGTGTACTTATAGTATGTTATTATAATTTATTATGTGTACTTATAGTACGTTATTATAGTTCATTATGTGTACTTATAGTACTTTATTATAGTTTATTATTATGTGTACTTATAGTATGTTATTATAGTTGTTTATTATGTGTACTTATAGTACATTATTATAGTTTATTATTGTGTACTTATAGTTTATTATTATGTGTACTTATAGTACGTTATTATAGTTTATTATTATGTGTACTTATAGTAAATTATTATACTTTATTATTATGTGTACTTATAGTGCATTATCATAGTGTATCATTATGTGTACTTACAGTACGTTATTATAGTGTATTATTATGTGTACTTATAGTACATTATTATACTTTATTATTATGTGTACTTATAGTACGTTATCATAGTGTATTATTATGGGTACTTATAGTATGTTATTATAATTTATTATTATGTGTACTTATAGTACGTTATTATAGTTTATCATTATGTGTACTTATAGTATATTATTATACTTTATTATTATGTGTACTTATAGTACGTTATCATAGTTTATTATTATGTGTACTTATAGTACGTTATCATAGTTTATCATTATGTGTACTTATAGTATGTTATCATAGTTTATCATTATGTGTACTTATAGTATGTTATTATAGTTTATCATTATGTGTACTTATAGTACGTTATTATACTTTATTATTATGTGTACTTATAGTACATTATCATAGTTTATTATGTGTACTTATAGTATGTTATTATAGTTTATTATGTGTACTTATAGTACGTTATCATAGTTTATTATGTGTACTTATAGTACATTATCATAGTTTATTATTATGTGTACTTATAATACGTTATCATAGTTTATTATTATGTGTACTTATAGTATGTTATTATAGTTTATTATGTGTACTTAAAGTACATTATCATAGTTTATTATGTGTACTTATAGTATGTTATCATAGTTTATTATTATGTGTACTTATAGTATGTTATTATAGTTTATTATTATGTGTACTTATAGTACATTATTATAGTTTATCATTATGTGTACTTATAGTACGTTATTATACTTTATTATTATGTGTACTTATAGTACGTTATCATAGTTTATTATTATGTGTACTTATAGTACATTATCATAGTTTATTATGTGTACTTATAGTACATTATCATAGTTTATTATGTGTACTTACAGTATGTTATTATAGTTTATTATTATGTGTACTTATAGTACATTATTATAGTTTATTATTATGTGTACTTATAGTACATTATCATAGTTTATTATTATGTGTACTTATAGTACATTATCATAGTTTATTATGTGTACTTATAGTATGTTATTATAGTTTATTATGTGTACTTATAGTACGTTATCATAGTTTATTATGTGTACTTATAGTACATTATCATAGTTTATTATTATGTGTACTTATAATACGTTATCATAGTTTATTATTATGTGTACTTATAGTATGTTATTATAGTTTATTATTATGTGTACTTATAGTATGTTATTATATTTTATCATTATGTGTACTTATAGTACATTATCATAGTTTATTATGTGTACTTATAGTACGTTATTATAGTTTATTATTATGTGTACTTATAGTACTTTATTATAGTTTATTATGTGTACTTATAGTACGTTATCATAGTGTATTATTATGTGTACTTATAGTACATTATTATAGTTTATTATTATGTGTACTTATAGTACGTCATTATAGTTTATTATGTGTACTTATAGTACGTTATCATAGTTTATTATGTGTACTTATAGTACATTATTATAGTTTATTATTATGTGTACTTATAGTATGTTATTATAGTTTATTATTATGTGTACTTATAGTACATTATCATAGTTTATTATTATGTGTACTTATAGTATGTTATTATAGTTTATTATTATGTGTACTTATAGTACGTTATTATAGTTTATTATTATGTGTACTTATAGTACATTATCATAGTTTATTATTATGTGTACTTATAGTACATTATCATAGTTTATTATGTGTACTTATAGTATGTTATTATAGTTTATTATGTGTACTTATAGTACGTTATCATAGTTTATTATGTGTACTTATAGTACATTATCATAGTTTATTATTATGTGTACTTATAATACGTTATCATAGTTTATTATTATGTGTACTTATAGTACGTTATTATAGTTTATTATTATGTGTACTTATAGTATGTTATTATATTTTATCATTATGTGTACTTATAGTACATTATCATAGTTTATTATGTGTACTTATAGTACGTTATTATAGTTTATTATTATGTGTACTTATAGTACTTTATTATAGTTTATTATGTGTACTTATAGTACGTTATCATAGTGTATTATTATGTGTACTTATAGTACATTATTATAGTTTATTATTATGTGTACTTATAGTACGTCATTATAGTTTATTATGTGTACTTATAGTACGTTATCATAGTTTATTATGTGTACTTATAGTACATTATTATAGTTTATTATTATGTGTACTTATAGTATGTTATTATATTTTATTATTATGTGTACTTATAGTACGTCATTATAGTTTATTATGTGTACTTATAGTACGTTATTATAGTTTATTATTATGTGTACTTATAGTACGTTATTATAGTTTATCATTATGTGTACTTATAGTATGTTATTATAGTTTATCATTATGTGTACTTATAGTACGTCATTATAGTTCATTATGTGTACTTATAGTATGTTATTATACTTTATTATTATGTGTACTTATAGTATGTTATTATAGTTTATTATGTGTACTTATAGTACATTATTATAGTTTATTATGTGTACTTATAGTACGTTATTATAGTTTATTATTATGTGTACTTATAGTACATTATTATAGTTTATTATGTGTACTTATAGTACGTTATTATATTTTATTATTATGTGTACTTATAGTATGTTATTATAGTTTATTATTATGTGTACTTACAGTACGTTATTATAGTTTATTATTATGTGTACTTATAGTATGTTATCATAGTTTATTATTATGTGTACTTATAGTACATTATTATAGTTTATTATGTGTACTTATAGTATGTTATCATAGTTTATTATTATGTGTACTTATAGTACATTATCATAGTTTATTATTTGTACTTATAGTATGTTATTGTAGTTTATCATTATGTGTACTTATAGTACATTATCATAGTTTATTATGTGTACTTATAGTACATTATCATAGTTTATTATGTGTACTTATAGTACATTATCATAGTTTATTATTATGTGTACTTATAGTATGTTATTATAGTTTATTATGTGTACTTAAAGTACATTATCATAGTTTATTATGTGTACTTATAGTACGTTATCATAGTTTATTATTATGTGTACTTATAGTATGTTATTATAGTTTATCATTATGTGTACTTATAGTACTTTATTATAGTTTATCATTATGTATATTTATAGTACATTATTATAGTTTATTATTATGTGTACTTGCAGTGGGCCTGAATTTCATGTCAGATTGACAGGGCTCAACATTTACCTTTGTCTGATTGTCCATCTACAGTTTATTTTGTGGTTGGACAAGTCAATATTCATTAATAACACTTGTCCGTTTGGACAAGTTGGGGTGGGTTTTTTTTACCATTATGGAATAGTTTTATATTTTAAGAAGAAACACAATCCCTGCAAAACCCAATCATAAAAGTTTAAACATGCTCATCTTATTTTTAAAAATCACAATTATTGAGTGTAATCTGGTCTTCATTGTGAACTATACAGGCTATGAGCAGGTGTGTAATTTAACCAAAATTCACCCAATAAGAACCAAAATAAGAACCCCCATCATCTCATTCAAAAGTAACCAATCAACAAACCCCCATCATCTCATTCAAAAGTAACCAATCAACAAATCCTCATCATCTCACTCAAAATTAACTAATCCACAAACACCCATCATCTCATTCAAAATCAATCAATCAACAAACCCCCATCATCTTATTCAAAATTAACCAATCAACAAAACCCCAGTCATCTCATTCAAAACTAACCAATTAACAAACCCCCATCATCTCATTCAAAATTAACCAATCAACAAACCCCCATCATCTCATTCAAGATTAACCAATCAACAACCTCCATCATCTCATTCAAAAGTAACCAATCAACAAACCCCCATCATGTCATTCAAAAGTAACCAATCAACAAACCCCCATCATCTCACTCAAAATTAACTAATCAACATACCCCATCATCTCATTCAAAAGTAACCAATCAACAAACCCCCATCATCCCATTCAAAAGTAACCAATCAACAAATCCTCATCATCTCACTCAAAATTACCCAATCAACAAACCACCATCATCTCATTCAAAAGTAACCAATCAACAAATCCTCATCATCTCACTCAAAATTAACTAATCCACAAACACCCATCATCTCATTCAAAATCAATCAATCAACAAACCCCCATCATCTTATTCAAAATTAACTAATCAACATACCCCATCATCTCATTCAAAAGTAACCAATCAACAAACCCCCATCATCCCATTCAAAAGTAACCAATCAACAAATCCTCATCATCTCACTCAAAATTACCCAATCAACAAACCCCCATTATCTCATTCAAAAGTAACCAATCAACAAACCCCCATCATCTCATTCAAAAGTAACCAATCAACAAACCCCCATCATCTCACTCAAAATTACCCAATCAACAAACCACCATCATCTCATTCAAAAGTAACCAATCAACAACCCCCATCATCTCATTCAAAAGTAACCAATCAACAAACCCCCATCATCTCATTCAAAAGTAACCAATCAACAAATCCTCATCATCTCACTCAAAATTAACTAATCCACAAACACCCATCATCTCATTCAAAATCAATCAATCAACAAACCCTCATCATCTTATTCAAAATTAACCAATCAACAAAACCCCAGTCATCTCATTCAAAATTAACCACCAGAGAGCAAGTCTGAACACAGTCCATACCTGTAGGACAGAACCAAACAACACATTACTCAACATAATCACCAGATGAAATAATGACACAACCTATAGCTGTAGGACAAAACTAAACAACACATTACTCAACACATTCACCAGATAAAATAATGACCACAGTCCGTAGCTGTAGGACATAACCAAACAACACATTACTCAACACACTACTCAACACATTACCCAACACATTACCCAACACAATCACCAGGGAACAAGTTGTCCAGACTAGCTAGTACTTTTTAAATGCCTCACAGCAAAACCCAGACTAGGTACAGATTCTAACTGACTCCAGACAAAACAATGCTTGTACCATCATGTGCAGACACCATCTAGCCAGCTAGTAGGACTAAAGCAACACAAATTTAATCTTTTAATCTGTATTGACATCCCTAATTGCCACAGATCTTGATACAGTTGCCTAATTATGATCGGCATCATGCTATCTAACATTGTAAAAGATCTCTCTTCATTTTAACAGAATCATTTAACCTAAGTATATTACTCCACGGAGATATCTTCACTGTCTTGATAGAGTCAACTACTACTAGTCTGGCCACCATATTGAAACATTAAATAACCATGGCAATCTGCTATCCTATTGGCACACCTTTTGTTATACAAAGATAGTAAGTTTCCTGATCAATACTTCATTAATCAAATCAATATTCACAGCACATATCGATATTTTGACACATTGTTCTAGCCCTATTAGCCAGAAAAGTTTATTTTTTCCCATAGTACATAAACACTCATTTTGTTTTTACCAGTTATACATAAACTATGAATATATTTATATATATGTATACCTGGCAGGGCTAGTGCTGATGGGGGGCACTGAGGGCACATCGGGGGAGAGTGCACTGCCTGGGCGGGACATTTTCTTTTTTTTATTTCTCAATGAGCTAAAAGAATGAAAAAAATTGCATACTATAGCAAACTAAAATGACTAACAAAACAATGAATGGAGCGGGCGACTCATCTACTACTGCTAGGGAAGCACCTGGTTTTGTCATGTTTGCTGTTCACAGAAAAATCTTTCATAAAATAACTCATAGTATTTTCATTTTTAAAAAGATATTTTATTAATATTGAGTAACCCTTCAATCAAATCACTGAAGTACGTATTTATACTATGTAAAGTAAATAGAATTTCCCCATAACTAGTAATTACAGCAAGAGTCACAATGATTTTCCCCTGACAATAATACACTGTAGTTCACGAATTATTACAATGAGAGTCAATTGATAATTTTACCCATGACATAATTACAAATGGAGACATTGCTTATTTATTAACTAACCTTTGTCCATGACTGCCCTCTCGACTTCGAGTTTCGTGGCCATCAATCTCAGCATCCCTCAGACGACCAGAGGAACTTGTGTTACTCCGAGAACGGAATGGTTCTCTCATTGCACTAAAACAATTAACACACAAAGTATTGATATTAGCAATCCCAATAAAATTCTACATTGACACTTTTTTTTTTACAAATAGTTATTCAACTAGTCAATGTTGTCATTATTTTACAGATGGGCGGACAGACGAACAGTCACAGAGTTTTTTAAAGGTCTTGATTTCAGGGGACTGGGCCTTTCTGATTGGGAAAAATAGCAACATTTGCTGGAAATTGGGAAAAATGTTCTGTGCATGGATAAAAGAACTCAACCTTTTAAGGAATAATTGGACTCCTTCTGACTTGCATTTTGGTTCAAAGCTTACCTCATTTAAATAATCAGAGGCCAAAAAAATTAGGTTTACTTGCCAATGCCAATTTTGAAGCAAAAATTGTAATCTGTGGGCCTGTGAAGGAAATCTATGAACGATAAGGCTACCCTGTTGTGATCTGTTTTCATTGTTTGGGAATTTTAAAGCACAAATTGGGAAAAATATCTGATTTTTAACATTGGGGATGGGGCCTTATTTCGGCCCCTTACAGACCCTAAAAAATCCCTGATGTCAGACAGACAAAAGAGAGGAGAGTCATGTTTATGTCCAGTTATAAAAATATAAACCTGATTGTATAACACTATATGTTAAATAAACCTAACTGAATCATTGTATGTATTTTATGTATATGCGACAGTGCACCTGTTTAAAGTTTGTTTTTTTTGTCTTGTAGAGATTCATTTCTATTCAATTCTTTTACAATATTTGTTCCCCGCCCCCTATTTTTGTTTTTAATATGGACATGTCCTAACAAATGAAATATTATGTATTACCAGGTAATTCATCTGTCAGAAACACCCAGAATTAATTCTACTTATTATGTGATTTTTTTTTTTTTTTTATAAAACATCAATTAAAATACTGGCTACCTGTCCATGTGTTTGTACCTATAAGTGATAGGCAAGCCACACACAGAATGTCACTACCAAAGAAAGAATTCATAAAGTGAAAGTAGCCGATTACAAATTTAATGACATCAATCCAGAAATTTGCTGTAACAGGGTTTTTCACTACACTCTGGTTATCTGGGTTTTTTTGTCTTTCATACCATAGCACTTATAGACTTAAGTCCCTCTAAATGTGACGACACTGCCTCACACACAACACGGCCATTATATCCACTCTGCATCTTGTTTGTTCCCCCACTTATCACCTGATATCACGCAGTCATCACCGTGTGGCCAAAACAACACACCACATGGGCGTCTAATTATTCTCCCTACCTACTGCAAATAGCGTGGAGACAATTATCAATTTCTTCTTGTTTACCATACTTAGCATAGTAAATAACAAATCTATTCTATAATGGGAAAAACATTGCCCAAGTGCAGAATATTTTCCAGTCATGGAATCCACATTGGTTTCTCTTGAATCTATAAAATGTGTGGAATTGTTTCAAATCATTTTTAACCTTTGAAGTAATAATGAAAATAAATAAAGATGTTGAAACTGAAGTGTCCCATGGAACAATGTCACTTTTCAAAACCAATCTTACATTGATTTATGATCAATATTCTCTCCAACTTACACGTAACTTAGTGAAGCTAATTGTATGACTATGGTTTACCTGATGTGTGCTCAACTACCCTTGAATTACGTAGAAATCTACAAGCAGTGAATTACAAATTCTGTAGACCTCAGAGGCACTTAGTGCTGCTACTCCAGTAATCTAGAGGTTCTGTGGACCTCAGAGACACCTATCACTGTTACTCCAGTAATCTAGAGATTCAGTGGACCTCAAAGACATGTAGTACTGCTACTCCAGTAATCAAGAATATACATGGACCTCAGAGACACCTAGCGCTCCTACTCCATTAATCTAGAGGTTCTGTGGACCTCAGAGACACCCAGCACTGTTACTCCATTAATCTAGAGGTTCTGTGGACCTCAGAGACACCCAGCACTGCTACTTCAGTAATCTAGAGGTTCTGTGGACCTCAGAGACACCCAGCACTGCTACTCCAGTAATCTAGAGGTTCTGTGGACCTCAGACACCTAGCGCTGCTACACCAGTAGTCTAGAGATTCTGTGGACCTCAGACACCTAGTGCTGCTACTCCAGTAATCTAGAGGTTCTGTGGACCTCAGACACCTAGTGCTGCTACTCCAGTAATCTAGAGGTTCTGTGGACCTCAGACACCTAGTGCTGCTACTCTAGTAATCTAGAGGTTCTGTGGACCTCAGACACCTAGCGCTGCTACACCAGTAATCTAGAGATTCTGTGGACCTCAGACACCTAGTGCTGCTACTCCAGTAATCTAGAGGTTCTGGGTAAATGCTTTTATTTCATGGTTGCATTAGATCTAAAGTGTTTTCTGGTTTTCATTTTTAAATTATTTGCCTATTTCATTTTTACCTTAATAATACTGTGGAATTAATAGATTTCATGGGAGCTCAATTTTCATGGATTTCAAACCACACTGAACTACACAATTATACAATGTTTCAATGTACGGAAACCATATCCACAAAATTACATCCCAACCAAAAAAATAAAATCTCCACAATCCACGAAAATTGGCACCCACAATTTTAAATCATCCCACTGTAGTATGAAGGTTTATTACTCCAGTCACATCGAGGTTCCATGGTGATAGGCTTCATTACTTCAGCCACCTCAAGTTCCACGATAATTCATTTATTCTGTGTTTAATATCATACATATTTTTATGTTTATAAGGAAGCCAAGACTCTCCCTTGTATGAGGGACCTCGTGCATGCTGAGATTTACTCACCTCAAAAGCACCTCATGCATGCTCTGCGCTATATATGCATCGTCCACCTGCATCCACAGCTCTCCAGAACCGGTTGGAGAGTGGCGGCCAAGCTCCATAAAGAAAAATCCATCCTTATGACCACACCTCCTTATGTTCATCATCTTTAAAGAAGTGCATGTACCGTATATACTCGCCTATAAGTCAGATTTTTGGAAGTTAAATTTCGATTGAAAAATTCTATGTCCAACTCATAGGAGTGTCCTAAGAAGATTAGTATTTTTCTGGACGGCGTAATGTATAACCTAGTATTTTTTAAACAACAAAAACATGGACGAAATAAACAAAATAGTAACCGTTTAATTTGTTGAGAATAAAAAGTTAGATATCGATGACATATCCCAAAATATTATTGGAACACAGATAAATACATAAGAGTATTATTGATATGAAATTGATTTGTTGTGGAAAAAATATTAAATATCGGCGCATTTCTCAAAGTATTATTTGAAACACAGGTAAAAACATTAGAACACTGATTTGAAATTGTCAACCGACTCTTGAAAAAGTTAGGCCGATTTATAAACGGGTCAATGTCAATTCCTTCCAAAATAACCTAAAAACTAGACAACCAATATATAGGCATACCGACTTATAGGCGAGTATATACGGTATTCTTACCTCAATATATAAGTAACAAAAGGTGCTATTTTCTGGTGTAAATATATACTTTCTAGTCTTACATCAGTTTAAAACCTGATCTGATTTTTTAGTTGATAGATATGTGTATTATGAACTTCTACAATTGACAGCCAACATAACATACTGGAATTGTGAATGTCATAAACAGATAGCAAAACCCATGATATATAATGAAGCCCTGTCAGAGATCGTGTAGCACTCACTTGGATTTCGAATTCTATTTTACTGGAGTTATTTTTGACGAAGCAAACTGTGTCCTGGAGACAGAAGCGGTACCCCCCAGACAGGTGTTTGCTGACCCCTAGACCCTTGGGTTTTATCTCCACCTGCCATATGTAATCTGAAATAAAAAAAAACATATGATGTATGCAACGAAAATAAAATATATGTGCATTCCCGGTTTCCAGACCCCACCTACATTTTTGGTACATACCCTAAATATTTTATTAATGATATACATGTATATTCATAAATGCATAAAAATTTGAAATTTTGGCTGGAATATTTTTCAATTCACGCTTGAGTTTCTGTTAAGTGATTTATTAATTGTGATTTATTAATTGATATTGATCTACATAATGTTTGAAAAGTATTTGTAATCATGTAGAGAGGCCTGTATTTAAAGCGTATCAAAAACTAAGATTTCGAATAAAATGTTTTAATAAAATAAACGTTTTACCTACCTACCCTACCTAATTTTTTAGGGAGGGAAATAGGAAACATACATATATATATTTTATTTGGGGCTGAAACACATTAACTATGGTAGACTATCCCATGTATCCTTTAAAAATTTACCATGGATGTAGTTTTCTTCACTAGCTACCATGACGACACTTTTCTGTGCACTACAGTCACCCACATGAAAAGATGTTTTAAGACACAAAATACCCTTTGATGTTTCTGATATCATAATTATAAACATGTAGGCTTAGACACAGTACATTCTGTTCAAGATTTAAGCATGTCAAATGCATCCCTAGGGCATGACCTGTCCAAGAATACTTAATGGTTACTTAAATTTACTATTAAAAGAATATCTCGTATGTCATAGTCTAACACCTTTTAGCTATAAGGCAAGATATGTATTAGTAGTTAATGTAAATAAGCATTAAGGTATGGGGGTGACCTGAGCTGCATCAGCTTTATTTTGTTGAAAGGAGTTATCACATGTTTCAGAAGTACACAAACCATATAAGCAAATCTTTCTTATGCATAAATTAATCAATTCTGATACAGTGTCGCCATGGTATATCACCAGCTTTTGTCCCTGCCCAATTTAGTGTTCTCTTAAGGGTGGCATTATAAAGAGCTTTCATGTTGTACAGTACATTTGTATACGTCCAGCTTTCATGTTGTACTGTACATTTGTATACCAGCTTTCATTGTTGTACAGTACATTACCCTGTGGGGATCCAGGTTAGAATAGATCTTCAGTACTCCCTTGCTTGTCGTAAGAGGCGACTAAATGGGGCGGTCCTTCGGATGAGACCGCAAAAACCGAGGTCTCGTGTCACAGCAGGTGTGGCACGATAAAGATCCCTCCCTGCTAAATGGCCATAAGCAGCAAGCATAGGCCTAAATTTTGCAGCCCTTCACCGGCAGTGGTGACATCTCCATATGAGTGAAATATTCTTGAGAGGGACGTTAAACAATATTCAATGTACTGTACATTCGTACCAGTTATCATGTTGTACAGTATATTTGTATACCAGCTTTCATGTTGTACAGTACATTTGTATACCAGCTTTCATGTTGTACAGTACATTTGTATACCAGCTTTTATGTTGTATGGAACATTCATACCAGCTTTCATGTTGTACGGTTTGGTTGGCTAAGTGGTTAGATCACGTATATATCTAATATCATTATGCAAGGGTCCCAGGTTCGATCCTCAATTGATTCAAAGATTTTTCTCCCTTCTTTGCTACAATTACTTAGTAATGTCCATATATATACAACTTTCTGTAATACATAAGAGCTGACCTTATAGTTTTACTAGCCACAACCAAGAACTATCAAAATATGTTAACTCTAAAACAGACCTGGTAATACACCCCCAGTTTTCTTTTGTAGGAGTAAGATAGGATGCAAGTGCTGAAGTTGTGCATAAAATGTCACGAAAAATGACGTATTATTGAGACTCATCGCATGTGACTATGATGTGGGAGTTTAAAGTACCACTAAATTGAAGAGTACATCAATGACTATCAGCTCCAGCTGTCTGTAATGATTTCCTGATAAATGACCGATTAACTCGCATGTAAACAGCTTTACATCATCTTTAGGTTCATAAACAAGAAGGGAGTACATGTATTTCACACTATATGAAACTAATACTCAAGTAGTGTGGTTATAAAGCAGCATGACTAGATAAGAGTGAAGTTTTTTAATAGTGATCTCATCCTTCCAGTAAATCACTAAAGACCAAATTAATTTTAATAAACATACTTCAATTCACTCAATACCCTATAAGAGTACGAGTGTTGTTCATTGTTACTGCTGTGTTACTGTTTCCTTCTTGATTTATGTACTTTTAATCCTGGTCATTGGTATGTAAATCTAAACCATGCTGATATAGGTGGTAAAGAAGATCTTAATTCATGTGCAAGTTCAGACACGACAAACAAAAACTGGCCTCTATGAAAACTAATAATTTCACAGTCTACATTAATTAATGAATTCTTTATCAATGTTTTCTACATAATTAAGGAAGATTCATTTCTTGATAATTTATAGATAGGGTTGAAACGATATGCCCTCTTCATAATACGATGCCATGATTCGATATTTTCAATATGATACATTTTATGAAAGAAACCAATAACTTTGAACAAAATTTTAATTACGAAGATTCAGTCACAATTTTAAAAACAAACTGTTTCCAAACCGCCGAATGTTAAGATCTATGCCTGTTGGCGCTGTAGTTTAAACTGATGAAGTTCATTGTTTTTCTCAGACTGAGGCTAACAACAGTCTGACCGTTATCGATAGGCCTGGGGTAAATTACATAGCAATGTAAAGCATTACATTACCATTAATTAGACAATTTGACATTATTATTACCATTACCCTATTTTGAAATGTAATGCATTACATTACACATTACTTGAGAGTGCATTACATCATATTACACATTACATAACATACTGATATTAAAGAAATGGCAGAAAAAATATTTCTTTAAAATGATTGATGAATTTTAGATATATATACAGTAACATGCAATAGGGCTGAAATGATTCACCGAAATATCGATACTCTTCAATATAAACGCTTGATTCAATGTTTGATTTATTGCCTCGATTTTCGGTTCGATATGGTTAATACAAATGGGTTCAGTGAAATACATCAATCTCGGCCTGTACTTATTATGTTTACCTGCATGAGGGACATAATAGCGTTGAATAAAGTTCAGAATGTTGTTTGCCTTGAAGTTGACGAAAATAATAATGAACTTTATTAGTTTAAACTACAGAGCCAACAGGTGCCTTACCGTTTGGTAGTTTGGAAACATTTTGCTTTTAAAATTAAGATTTTGATTCTTGGTAATTATTTTTTTCTTCGATGTTATTATTGGTTTCTTCTGTAAATTGTATCGTATTGAAAATATTGAATCGTGGCATAAGTATTGCAATATGTATCATATCGTGAAGGGGGCGTATCGTTTCAGCCCTAACATGCATACAAAATATTCATCAATGTTAGTGTCGACTTAAATACTAGTAGAACTCAAATGTTTCATTAAACACTGTTACCTCATAAAGACGATATACATGATGATGAAGTTGATCTTTTGTTCATAAGGTTTAAATGTCAATCCCTAACTAGTATAGTTTTGCGTTTTAATGTAATAATAATTCCAATGTAATATAAGCATTCTAATGTAATAAGCCATGAACTTTATGTAAAAAACAATGTTCCACTGTATATTTGGGAAAGGTTCTGCCATTTTCTTTCATAGTATACAGACCATAATGAGGATATATGGAATTCACAATACCATTAACTTGTGTTACCATGCACTTACAATAGTAAGGGTAGGGTTATTGTGAGTTTACATTAGTGAGGGAAGGATTTTCATGTGTTTACTTTAGTGAGGGTAGGGTTATTGTGTGTTTACTTTAGTGAGGGTAGGGTTATTGTGTGTTTACAGTAGTGAGGATAGGGTTATTGTGTGTTTACTTTAGTGAGGATAGGGTTATTGTGTGTTTACTTTAGTGAGGGTAGGGTTATTATGTGTTTACTTTAGTGAGGGTAGGGTTATTGTGTGTTTACTTTAGTGAGGGTAGGGTTATTGTGAGTTTACTTTAGTGAGGGTAGGGTTATTGTGTGTTTACTTTAGTGAGGGTAGGGTTATTGTGTGTTTACTTTAGTGAGGGTAGGGTTATTGTGTGTTTACTTTAGTGAGGGTAGGGTTATTGTGTGTTTACTTTAGTGAGGGTAGGGTTATTGTGTGTTTACTTTAGTGAGGGTAGGGTTATTGTGTGTTTACTTTAGTGAGGGTAGGGTTATTGTGTGTTTACTTTAGTGAGGGTAGGGTTATTGTGTGTTTACCGTAGTGAGGGTAGGGTTATTGTGAGTTTACCGTAGTGAGGATAGGGCTGCTGAACATCTGTCAAGTATTCATTTTGATGCTCTAGTAATAAGTCCAGCCAAATCTGAACCTCTGCTGTATCCTTGATGACCACTGCAAAACACTCGTCCACCAAGTAGAGAGCGATGCAGTTTTTCTGACGCGTATCGGCCTTTTTGTTGATGTTAAAACAGTGGTGGAGTAATATCTGTCGCTTTGGCAGCTGGCCTGCTTTAAATTTTTTCTCGGAGTCATGGTATTCCAGTCTTGCCGGACCACTACTACTGGTAGAGCGTAACACAAAAAACTTGTCCTTCTTTGTCTGAAAGTGTATAAAGAAAATCATTTCATTCGTGTGTATTGAAAGTAATCATCTAATGTATGTATTGAAAGTAAGCATTTAATTCATGTGTATTTAAAGTAATCATCTAATTCATGTGTATTTAAAGTAATCATCTAATTCATGTGTATCTAAAGTAATCATTTTAATTCATGTGTATTTAAAGTAACCAATGCATAAGGAAAGGAGATGGACCAATTAAATTTTGAATGATTTTAATCAAAATAAATGTTTATTGTCAAATAATGATGAAAGTAAACTACATCAAATTCATATGACTGGTAAATGATTAAATGCAGATCTTTTTCCATTTGAAACTTTTTAGAAGAGTTGTCTTCCCTTGATAAAAATAATTTTTCATCTGATAAACCTTTTAAAATGATAACATGATTACAATAAATACACCATCCATTTATTATCTAGATGTGAATTTACAGAAACATGAGTATTAAATATTGAATTTCTAAAGCTTTCTCTACTGTTACATTGAAAACAAAATTTTGTTCAACTATCTATTGAATAAATACTTTATTGAAGAATACACCCATATATGGATCAAGCAAACAAATGAACAAATTAGGAACAATGAACACTCAGATAATATACATATATATCGTCGACTGCCCAGTTTCGGTGACCTTAATGATAAACCGCGATTTTCTCATTAATCACTTGGATTAAATAAATAAATTACACACCTACCTTTAACGTAATTAAATTCCTTTACTTTCATCCAAAAAATTCCAAATTTATTGGTACGTTAATTGAATATATATTGAATATATAACAAAAAACATGTCACTTCGTGGTCCTAAAACGGTGACATCACCTATTTCGGTGACCATTGTTAATATAGGCTTGCCAAGAGTTTGTTATTATGAAAACATGTATACAGGAGGAATGTGCAACTAAACGTCAATGAATAAAATAACATAGTGTAGAATTCTAGACTTTTGGTATACTTTATATCAATTTGAAAGTTTGCTTGAAAAAGTAATAAGTAAATGGGCTTATTTTTGGGGTGCTCATGTTGATTTTTTGCATACTCTCCTTCTAGTGGTTCATTTTCGGGGAAAAATTGAAGACGTGTTCTGTGTATGTTTGCAAACACTACGGCGAAATTGATGATGAAATCAACACCCGGAAACGACAACGCGCACGTGTAAACAAAAGGTCACCAATTCTGGTCAGTCACCGAAATAGGGCAGTCGACGATAATATAGGGGTGAAACAATGCATCGCGATGCAGCCGAATCACGATATAGTGGTCTCGATTCGATGTTCGATTTATTCCGTGTCTGTTTCAGTTCGATTTGGTTCGATACAGTTCTAGAATCCATAGCACACATTGTTTTTGATAACACGGTTTCTGATTAACCAATGGAATTGAAAATTGTCCAATCAACATACGAGTCATCGTCAGAAACCCACAGTTGATTACGCTTTGTTCCTCTCTCCATCACAAGAGGAACGAAGTGTAATCAACCGTGGGTTTCTAACGATGCATACGAGTAAACTTTGCTGTATCAAATTGGATGCAGTTGAGTTGAAAAATGCACCCCCAATGTATAAATCCTGGGTATATGGCGACATTTCGGCTTTAGGACAAGTGATAAGAGTGTTGCTTTATGTTAAACGTTTTTACATTATGTAGAATTTATTTGCAGAGAGCAATAAATATAAAGAAACAAAAAATCTTAGCATTATAAAGAATTTGGTACATGCTATTGTATCGAATCGAAAATCATCGAATCGAGACTAAAGTATCGAAAATCGAATCGAATCGAGAAGGTACTGTATCGTTTCACCCCTAGACGATATACACATACATATGCTTCCACACATACATACATACACATACACTCGCATATAATATGCAATTGATCTAAGAAATTTACTCACTTATTACACCTACATGGAACTTTATTTCTTAATTCTAGTGATTTGTTAAAGTACAAACCGCCGATATAACTTCAAGTGTTAAAGCCCCATTTGAACTGAAACTTCTAGCCTGTTTTAACCCTGTTGATTTCCATTTTAAAAGGCAATATTATAGTTCAATTTTAAATTTGAATGTTGATTCTTAAAATAATTTAAAATATCTTAGTAACAAATAAAAGTATTTATATAATAATAAAGTATGTTGTGGCATTAATAAAAAAAAATTATCAATTAGCACACATATACCTGTTATCAACATCAGAAATTGCAATTTTCCTTAAACTTCACAAAAAGTATGAAAAAAGAGTTATTGTCCTTGGATTCAATATTTTGAAACATATTATTGATTATTCATACATAACTTAGACTTTTGAAACATTTTATGGTTAACAAGATTTCTTACAATAACTATTGAAAAAGACTCCTAACAAAATCTATGTTCCTGCCATGCATAAATCTTGTTAAACCATTGACTTTGCGAAATCTTATGACGTCACATGAGAGTGTAACTATGTTAACCATACTGATTTCCATATATTCATATTTCAATACTTTCACTCAATATTTACACTCAGTTCAGTCAACCATTTTCACACAAATATTTTTCTATTAGATGTTTTGGATGAGAGCATTCCACTTCCATAAGAGAAGCACTGTTTAAATAGTTTTTATATTGCATTAAACATTAAAAATAAAACTCATTTAATGTTGACAGCCAAAATCTTGACCTTCTGAATGCAAGTTTTGTTATTATCTATATGTAAACAAAGACTTGAGTCTTTTACAAACAAACCAATGAAATGTTAATTTTGTGATAAAGCATCTTAATTTTGCACAATCACAAATTTAACTTTTAGATGACACATTTGACCTAAAGAATACTTGAAATGTATTAAATATTATAAACTTATATGGATATCCATTTCTCTTGAAAACTTCATAAACAATAACATACCACAATCGTTTCTGTGATGATGCATATTAACCTTAATTTTTTGTGACACCTTTTAAGGAGGAATGCTACACCAGAGAAATTTGAAGTGGAGGATATGTACAACAGTATTTTGAAATTGAAAACTTTTAAATTTACTTTATTAAGTCTAAAAATGCAGGTTTAGTAAAAAGTAATCTGAAAAAAAATTAAATCCCCTGCCAGATTCGAACTCGCGATGTACAGTTCAGCAGTCAACATGTTAACCCACTGAGCTACTCAGCTAGGCAATGAAATCCAAAAGAAGAGATAAATATTGCTGATATTTATATTTTCATTCATGCTTTAAAAGGAAGTCAGCCATTATGATGCTGAAGAGTACCCTCTTAAACATTAGACAGTAGATTTTGATGATTTGATCATTAAAAGTGAAAACAAAATTTTAAGGAAAATTGTGAATCAGTCCCTATAAATCTACAATCTATCAATACTTGTATTACTTTTTAACACTCACAAACTTATTTCACATCTAGAAGTGTTAAAAATAGTGATTAGGGCTTAAAACTAAATTTTTATGTCACCAGTCCAGTCGGACTGATAGAGTATAATTTCAACCAGTCCGCAGAAAAATTTGCAAGTCCACCAGAGTTTTCCAGATATAATTAAACATATAATTTCATTAATGGTATCAAATGAAATAATAGAATTTAACTCGATATGCCTCAGACAATATTGTAATACTTATATGAGATTTTTATTTACTAACTCATTCAAATTGGGTTCATTTGATATCTACAGAGGAATGCCAAATGCGTGTTAGATTCGATAAGTAGACTTTCCAAAATGACGTTTTAAAAAATTAACAGTCCCATCGGACTGAATAAAACAAATGTCAGTCAGTCAGTCTTTTAACCAGTCACGCACTGATGGGCATATGTTAATTTTGAGCCCTGTTGATCAATCACTGAATGCTCAAGATTATGAAAACCAAAAGCAGTCATTATATTATTATGAATAAATATTATAATATCAACAGGGTTTGAACTCAATAGCTCCTCACAAGCTTTTCAGTTCAAATGGGGCTTTAAAAAAATATTAAGAATAAGTTGAAAAATATGTCAGGATTTTTTTTAATATACTAAATTTTCGAGGTGGCTATTTAAAAATACAGAGATACAAGACTAGAATTGTGCACAGAAAACGTTGTTCTGTAAATTGGGTTTTTATAAGGAATGGGTTTGTATTTTTCTGGTCTAAATCAGAAGTTTTTATAAGGTATAAGTTTGTATTAATAACTGAACCAATGTCAATAATAGTATATAAGTCCTGTGCACATTACTTTTTTTTTAATGGATTAAATGAACTTTTCCTACACCGTACCTTTAATTTCTTCAGATATCCTGTTTTGAGTATATCTGACCCTGGAAGCTCAAAGACCATCATAGACCACCTGTTAGTGCTGGCGCGACTCACATTGTCGTCCTCGGAATCAAAGTGCTCCATCATCTTCCCCTCGGACTCTGTCTACAAGTGCTGACCACACATACCACTGATGGGACGTTTCTGATCCGCTCTATTCCCACGCCGAGCGATAAAGCAGGCTCAAAAAAAGCCTTTATCAGCTCAAACTCATTCATATATACCGTACCATTACATTTTGCAAATCCATCTCTACAAAGTTTTTTACAACCAAAATCAGCATGGCCTGGCCTGGGGTGTCAAACTGGGACCGAGACCCCACACTGCGTGGCAGGCTGCAAGTCTAGCTGTTCTAGCATCAACTGGTACACGATGGCTGAATCTCACTTCAGTGATTTCATCTAACTAAGAACATCTCGAAATTTTGCTTATAGCAATCTATTAGCCTAGTGCTTTGCTGTTTTAATATGTTTGCCAAGGACAAGAAATAATATAGTAGCCATATCTGTCACGTGACTCGAAAATTGCTAGAAAAATTTGTAAACAAATTCTGCGCATGCGTAAAAATAATGATAGCTCGTTCTACAGTCTAATCTTGATGCAATCCTTTCTCCTTTTTGACCGAAAAAAAATAATCTTAGATGCAGTTTTTGTGTGTGTGTGCATGGCTTAGTAAAATTTATCTTCTTTGTCTTATCAAGTGCTACCTACCTCACTATGATAAAACTTAAAATTTTAAACCATAATTTTATTTATATTAAATTTACATATATATATGCTTAATAGAAATGATTATGTTTAATACAAAATGAGATGTGAAAAATACTGAAAACTGTTTAATTGTGTTTAGAATCAGCGGCGTAGCTTGGGGAAGATAAATATGGAAGCAGAAAGGGCAGGAGAATTGGGGGGCCACCCTGGTGGGGGCCCAGGGGGCGAAGCCCCCGGAAGCTGGTGCATTTTAGATGATTAAGAAAGGTATTTTCAACGTCTCCAATACACATTTTCTTTAATTTTAAACACAGGCACATGGGGTAAGGACATCGTAACTTCCTTTAATTTAAAAAAAAAAAAAAACAACCGATTCTCCATTAGTTGTAGTACAATTTTTTTTTTTTTTGAGATGTTTTGTACTCTTTTTATTCAATTCAATTCAATTCTTTATTGGCACTAAAGCACATTATATAAGAATGTGTTGTTAGCCATACATAGATACACATATATATTGATACATTACAAAATATCAAACTGTTGAAAACTTATTTCTAACATTAAAACAGTCTCTGATGTATAGACAGGTTTGTTTTGTAGATACAAGGTTATGTGGATTTAGTAAACAAAATAAGGTATTAATATCTAGTAGTTTTGAATGCATTTTTCTAATATGTTCATACACAGGACAATCAAGTAAAAAATGTTTTTCATCTTCAACAATAGTTTGACAATGAAAACAAAATCTATTTTCTCTAGGAATGACAGGATTACAATATCGACCTGTTTCTACATACAACTTATGTGCACTTATTCTTAATTTGGTAAGATAAGAAACTAAATTCTTAGGAAGTGGAAGACATAAATATGGTTGGATTTCTAGTTTCATAACATCATGGTTGAATAATGTACTATAAAATGAGAGCTTACCACTTTGAGTGTTGTTAATATGTTGAAGTTCAGAAAAGAATTTATTTTCAAAGAATTTTTTAAGTTTAGGAATAAACATTTTACATTCAGTGTCAACGTTAACATTTAACATCTTTTGTATTGATTTTATACAAGTTTGCCAGCATTTTTTATTTTCACTAGCCAAGTGTACATCTTCCAAGTAAGCATTCCTTAGTAAAACATTGTGATTATCATTAGATTTTGCTAAATTTTCCAATCTAGAATAGTATTTAATAGCAAGCTGGTATATTTTGGCATGAATAGGGAGAACACCTAATTCCATTTTTGTTGCCAAGTTTGATGCTTTATCATGTACACCTAAGATGTTTTTCAAGATAAAATTCTGAATTTTTTCAAAAGGAGTTTTATCAAAATTATTGGGGTTTGCATTAAAGTCAGAGATCCAAATTTCTGAGGAGTATGTTAAAATTGGGACAATAATTGATTCATATAGTTTTAACCACAAGTTTGGTGAGAGATCAGAGCCAAAAGGTAGTTTACGCTTCAAGGCAAAGTAAGCTTTTCTGGCTCTAGCAGCAAGAACCTCACAGGCATGTTTTAAATTGCCATTTGATTGTAAAATTATACCAAGATATTTGTACTTATCAGTTACATCTATAGTAGAATTGTTATAATAAAATCCATAATTGATCTTTGTTTTCCTGGTAGAACAAACCATCAACTAAATTAAATGTGTTTAAGATAAAAATGAAATCATTCAGCATTTTCGAACAAATATTTATTTCTGTTTTATATTATCTAAAATCTAATATTCATTTTAACTTGACTTTCTTTTTTTTTTTTTTTACGGCGACAATGTGGAAGCACATGCTCCCGTGCTTCATAGGAAGCTACACCACTGAGAATTAACTGGTAAATTAAAAAATCTGCTTTAAGTATATTTTACCTATGTAAATAAAAACATTACACGAACCTTGTTTACAAAACAAAATACTGGTTTCAAATCACAAGGTCAAAGGTCATGACTCAAATGACTGGACATTTGGAAATATTTGCTGAAGTATATCTTGAGAGATCAAACTTCTATTAACTTATGTTTGCCTCAGACTTATAGATAACCCTATATATTTCACGGTTATTACAGACATTCTGAATGGAGATCTGATCTTTTACAATATCGTCACAGACATGGGGGGGGGGGGGGTTAATATGTTTGTTCTTTTTCCTATCATAGTAGTTTTGCTGTGCTTCAGTTCTCGTACTTGTAAGCGCCATTTCTAAAATTAAGTAATGGAATTTCTGGAATCATACGTTACATTCTGATAAAATATTTTTTTATTTGATTTTCTATAAGATTGCATTCATAGTTCTATATCATTAGAGATTAATTAGTAATTAGTTTCTTATATGATAGATTATAAAAAGATGCTGAATTCTAGCAAATTGATAAATGTAGAGTTTCATAGTCAGACAGTATAGCCGAAGAAAACATGGCCTATATATTTCTTGCAGAGGATATTTGTTTATACCATTGTATACAACAACAGTACATTTGTTTGTTCAATAACATATTGTTGATATTCAACAAACATATTACTGATGGCGAGATTTTGTTAATATGTTGTGCATTATTTAATGTCGAATCCAGCATTTAATTAATAACATTTACGTTACTTTGAGTAACGTATGTTACTAGCATTCTACTCAATGTAATGTTTACATGATGTCGGAGGAAATTCTAGGTATTTAGAAAATGATATATATTCTTTGATATCTATGGAGCGCCAAATTAGCATACACTCAAATAATTGATAATATCTTCAATTATTTGAAGATATTATCAATTCAAGTATTGCTCTCTTTAATTGAATTAATGCGCGCATTAAATCAACTACTGCTCTCATCAAATGAATTAATGCGCGCATTAATTCAATTATTGCTCTCTTCAATTCAATTGATGAGAGCATCAATTGAATTAATGAGAGCAATAATAGATTTGATGCGCGCATTAATTCAATTATTGCTCTCTTCAATTCAGTTGATAAGAACATCAATTTGGCAGAAATATTGCTCGCAATAATTAATTTAGAGCTCGGTATAAATAATATGATGATATCTTTAATTTAATTGAAGATATCTTTAATTGTTTACAATGCTTTTGTATAAGGAATTAATGCGCGCATCAATTCTTTTAAAGAGAGCAACAATTCATTTAAAGAGATCATTAATTCAATTGTGGATATGTTGAATTGAAGATATCTTTATTTATATAGTTGCTCTCTCTAAAAGAATTATTGCTCTCTTCAAATGAATTAAAGATATCATTAATTCAATTGAAGAGAGCAATAACTGAATTAATGAGCGCATTAAATGAATTATTGCTCTTGTCAAATGAATTAATGCGCGCATCAATTCAATTATTTCTCTCATCAATTGATTTAAGGTTGATCGATCCTCATGTGATGTCATAGGTTTTTGCAAAAATCTTCATCAAATTAAAATTTCGCATAATAGAAATATATCATTCAGAGGAATTATATTCACTGCATAAAATAAAAAAATCTGGTAAACTACTGATACTGAAAAAAATTATATTTTCCATAGATAATCAATTATTTATGATTTTAAAAATGTTGTCAAGGGCAATAACTCCTACGCTGGTATTTCTTTTACTGCATGTTTATCATACATGATTTCCCCAATATCCACAATTAATTCATACATTTTTATGAATTATCAGGGTTTTTTTTTAAACTGTTGACATTTAAAATTTGTCATTTCAACAAGTTTTTATCTATTATAAATATTATGTATAACGAAAATGTGTGATTTTCTGATGTTAACATATACTTCTGTTTTTGTATGTCTGACAGCTTTAAAAATTGGCACCATACACTTTTTCTTTGGTTATTAATTAAATTTAACTATATTGAGTGGAAATTAATACAGTTTTTCCACTTTCAACCATTAATATTGATAAGTCACATGAGGATCAACACACCTTAATGCGCGCATTATATCAATTATTGCTCTCTTCAATTGAATTGTAGCGCGCATCAATTCAATTGTTGATATCATTAATTCATTTGAAAAGATCATCAATTCAATTAATGCGCGCAATAATTCAGAATTGAAGATATCATTAATTATTTGAAGAGATCTTTAATTCAATTGTTGCGCGCATCAAATGAATTGATGATATCTTCAAATAATTGAAGATACCTTCAATTATTTGAGTTTATGTTAATTTGGCGCTCCATGGATATCAGAAGCGAAAATCCTATCTGTATGCGCAACCAATATTGTTTTTAAAAAATATTACAGTTGTTGCACCAGTATTTAAAATAAAAATAACCCTAATTCTCAAAATTTAACACTAAGTCTTATCGATTCTAGAACTCAAATATTCATAGTAGAACGACACTATGAAGGTGTTCTGTATATCACGTGATACAGACAGCTTACAGTGACTTCTTCAAAAGAAATGTTCATATTCTTATTCTCTGTACACTACGAGATTTTCATAAAGGGATTAACATTTGTATGCAAATAAATGTTGATAAAAAGTTTATTGCACCCGTTGCAGCCAGTCCAATGCATGCATTTTCTCCCAGCTCCAAAATATAGACAGTTTCCATAATCAAGTTTAGATGTTACACAGGCGTTTACCAGGGTTTTGCAAGCTTATAGTATGTTGTAGCGTCTTATCCGCCCGATGTTGAAAATCAGATTGTGACATGATTTGTCGACTGATGACATTTGTTTTACCATTGCAAGAATACGACTGGATTTTTCACGCATTTTGTACTCTTGATATTATGGTCCCCCACTTTGAGATGTAGTGTAGAATCTGTTTCGTTGAGAATTTATTAGAATTACTTCAATCTTAACGGGTCTAGTTACGAGGTCGCCGAAACAGAACACATATGTCCGATTCAGAGGGAAGTCCATTGGCTTTCCATCCATTACCGACCCCAATTCAAGATTTTGATTGAATGCAAGCCGAGTCGACCATTACGGTCTGAATCGAAGTCGCGATTTGTGGTGCCAATTTAAAGATCAGAACACCCCCCCCCCCTTACGGACAACACCAATTCAGTTGAGCTGCAGCACATCTCTAAATTACCTCCCAAATGACATCAAGAAGTGAACTTGAACATTTCTTGATACTTAAAACTCATTCTTATCAATAACAGAGGTGGATCCAGAAATTGCGGTTACGGGGGGGGGGTGCCACTTTATGAGGCGGGGGGTCTGGGGGCCGCCTTGAGGCCCCCAGTGGATCCAGGGCGAAGTCCTGGTGGGGGCCCAGGGCGTGAAACCCCCGAAAGCTCCTGTATTTTACAGATTTTAAAGGGCTGCGCCCCCCCCCCTTAAATCTGCCACTGAATAAGCTTTTTAGATTCTTACATGTATTAAATGTGACTGCACCACGAAAAAGAAAAAACAAACAACCCCCCCCCCCCAAATAAAAACCCCACCAACAACAAAAAAAAAAAAAGAAGAAAAAAAAGAACAAAACAAAAACTTTGGTTCAGAGTTTCTTTTTTCAAAGGTTTATTCCTCGTCTGACAGATGAAGGTCATCTGTGATAAAATCGGTAGCGGTATGCGATGTTTTTGTATAAAGGAAAGGAGAAAATGCCACGGATTAGAACGAGATTCGAACCCGGAAAATCTGAGTTTTCTAATTATGAGGTACTCTACCAACTGAACTATCCAAATTCGTCTGACCGCTATATTCCTCCCTCCATAAATGAGTTCAATCTTTGAATATATTAACTCAAGATTGTTTATCCCTATAGCAGGCATTTTCAGTTGCAGGGGCCGTATACGTAAAGAATGGTATTTATCATCATTGTATATTCATATAGCGCTTTCTCTAATTTAGAAGGCGCTAATACATGAAAAATAATCAAAACAAACACAAAGAACAATAGATACAAGGAAAGGGACATACAATAACACTGATATTGAGGTCAACATTGTAACTATGAGAAGGCAACATTTTGTAAAAATAACTGTATCCATAGATATCGAATTACAGACTAAATGCAAGCTTAAAAAGATATGTTTTAAGTTTGTTGTTAAGAACAGCTAATAAACCTTCGACACGTCAGACAGATTTCACCCAGTGATACCTTGTATTTGCAAATTAGATCATAGCGACCATAGAATTAGATCACCATAGCGACCATAAAATTAGATCACCATAGTGACCATAAAATTTGCGAAATGCAGAAATCCATGTAACATCAACTTATTTGTCAGTGGCCAGACTCAAGTTAAAAAATTGACCACACGATAAACGAGCTCTCGCGTATCTAACATGTTAATCAAGCATATTAACATTTGTTGTTAATCGATCAAGACATTCTTTAATGCTATAAACTCAGGATAGATTGGTATTCATTGAATGCGTTAAAGCATTTAGAATTATAAAATAAGTTTGGAACTTTGCAGAAAAAGTATAAAAACTTGATGATTTTTCAGTTTTACCATCTTCCCAAGTCAAGATGAATTACACAGCCATGATTTGGGAAATTACAACTTTACAATGCATATCAATGAAAATATCAGGCAGAAGGGAAGCTTTAGGACGATGATTCTTTAAGAAAATATTCCGGATCGAGATGGGCAGCGAAGGTCATACAAATTACCATGGAAAATGGATTAGAGTATTTGTTAAGAATTCACCAGGTAATATTATTCTATGTCAATATATATATCATTATTTCTATATCATTTACATATCTCTTTGAAGAATCAAAATGTCAGCACCGATCAAAATTTACAGATATGTTTCACAGTTTAATTTGTTCTATGGCAATCCATGCAAGAGTTATGCGGTGGCTGATTTACTAATGTAAAGGCTACATTGTACAAATGAAATTCTGTACTGAAATGCTTATATTAAGGTTGATCAATCCTCATTTGATATCATAGGTTTTTGCAAAAATCTGTATTGAATTAAACTGTGCACATGATATAGATATATCTTGTAGAGGAATTCTATTGATCACTGCGTGAAATAAAAAAAAATATTGGCAAACTATTAATACTGAAAAAGTTTATATTTTCCATAGATAATCAATTATCTACAGTAAAAAAATAAATGCTGTCAAGGGCGAGAACTCCCATGCTAGTGTTTCTTCTACTGCAAGTCTATTATACATGATTTCCTCGATATCCACAATTAATTCATAAATATTTATGAATTGGCAGGTTTTTTTAAACTGTCGACATTTAAAATTGTCATTTCAACAAGTTTTTAATCTATTTTAATCATTCCGAATAACGAAAATGTGATTTTCTTAACATATACTTCTGTTTTTGTATGTCTGACATCTTAAAAAATGTGGCAATATACATTTTCTTTGGTTATTTATTAAATCTATTTATATTGAGTGGAAATTAATACAGTTTTCCCCCACTTTTAACCATTAATATTGATAAGTCACATGAGGATCGATCCACCCTAAGTATCACGAAAGGAAAAGTGAAAATAACGAAGTGTAATCAATCTCATAATTCCTACAATATAAAGAGCAGGACAAACACACCAGAGGTGGGATCATGAGCCTAGGAGGAGTAAGCATCTCCTCTTGACCGGTCACATCCGCCATGAGCCCTCTATCTTGATAAGGCGAACGGAGTACGTAATCCGTAGTCAAAATCAGTGTGAAAAGAACGCACTAACAATTGGTATGAAACACGTCAGATAGCGTTTGATCTAATGACAGGATGCATTTTTAAGTACTTTATATATTAAACAATAAAAAAAAGTTGGGAAATGCTGTTTTGAAAGGAGTACGTTGAAACACCTTTACATAACGTCAATGTATTTGTCAGAAGCCTGTCTAGATTTAAAAATTTGATCACATGCAGAACATGCTCATGTATATCGAATTAATTAAGAGACCTATATAACACCCGTTGATATATATATATATATATATATATATATATATATATATAAAGCACTAGAATGACCAACGACATGAACAATTGGAATTGTCAAATTTTCGGGACAATCTGTCCCTTCGTCAGGACAGGAAAGGATTACATTATGGAGAAAACGCAAATATAATAACAATACATATATATATATATATATATATATATATATATATATATATATATATATATATATATATATATATAGATTTCTTTTCATGACGTATGCGTATAAAAATTATAATGGAAGAACATTTCTATTGCAAAAGTTATATATATATTTATATATATATATATATATATATATATATATATATATATATATATAAACGGGTGTTATATAGGTCTCTTAATTTATTCGATATACTGGAGCATGTTCTGCATATGATCAAAATTTTTAAAACCTCTCTCTCTCTCTCTCTCTCTCTCTCTCTCTCTCTCTCTCTCTATATATATATATATATATATATATGCAGGTGATAATGGGATATTGCTATTTAAATATGGGAAATTGATAATGGCCAGAGAAGCTGAAGTCATCCCGTTTGTCATAAAGTTGAGTTGTTAGTTTGCCGTCAACATCAATGTTCACTAAATACGAAGCAGAGGTGGAAGACTATGTGTTTTTTTTTTTTTTTTTTAATTTCCAGTTCACTAATCGAGATATGTCGAATCGTTATGTACATGTACATACATATATGAATGAAAGTGAGTAATTATAATGATCTATATCTTTGGTTCGAAGTTCGGCCCTAGCTTGTGCACGCGAAACGATTTCCTTCTGCATTGTTTACACATAACTTTTGCAATAGAAATGTTCTTCCATTATAATTTTTATACGCATACGTCATGGAAAGAAATCTTGATTTTCGTGATGTATAATATAAATCGATCTATACTCTATATCTAGGCCTAGTTATATATATAAAATTAGTTCTTTTTCTTTTGTGGATTCTTTTAGGCAATCACTCAAAATAGAGAATTTCCCCCACATATCCATTGTATTCAAAATAGGATCTCAAAATAAGTTGTGATTTGATTAATGAGTTAAAATAAACGTCGTTATCATTACTTTTCGTATGCATCGGACATGGTCCATCATTACAAGTACTTTTGGTACGAGTTAACTAATTTTGACCTACTTTTTCTACCCGGAAGTTGAAACTGAGAGAGACATCATTAGGGGAAATTTCCGTCATTTCCAGGCTAAAATAGAGGAAGAATGGGGCCATTGTTTGAGTTTTATCTAACAACAAAATGGCAGCCATCTTAAGATGACACTGGTTTCTTAATCCTTTCCCTCCGGAAATCACGACCTTTTGATCTCAAAAATAGTTTCTCTAAAAATGTCAGTGTCGGAGATGGAAATAGTAGACACGAATGGCGAGAGTATAAGTCTTGATGATAAATACAAGAAGATACCTCTAGATGCATTAAGGGTCAGTGCAAGAAAAAAACTATCTTTGTATTTGAACGTTCAAGCTGAAATTGTTAATGACGCCAACGGACTAGTAAGTGATTACAATGGCTTGGCCGAAATCGTGGGCTTTGGGTTCCTGGAAATCAAGGACTTTGAGCGACAAAAAAATCCTACAGATGAATTACTGACAGAATGGACAAACCGTCCAGATCTCTCTCCTACCGTTGGGAAGCTGTGGGATTATTTAGTGGAGTTGGGCCGCTTTGATGTGCTTCAAGACTGCAAAAATCTCATTAGTTAGTGATT
>NC_079169.1:53041930-53049430 GCF_947568905.1 Ostrea edulis | reverse complement strand
ATAAAAATTTGAAATTCATGATGATTTGCATAAATTAAGGAAGATAAGAATTCCCTATTGTAGGTTATTTTAGGTAAATTTCAATCTTCAGTTTTTAAAATTAAGCTTGTAATCTTATCCAGGTTAGAGGGGTGGTTTTTAAAAGTTTGTCTCTACAATGGAAATATACATATTAGTAGCATTAAGTTACAGCATTTTCTTGTCATCTAAGTGAACATGGTGAAATGCTTGAATAAAAACGAATACAGTGTCAATAAAATTTCCTGATTTTTGTAAGCAGGAAGACCCAATGTGATTTATATTCCTTTTTATTTACACATGGAAAATAAGTAATCGTTTTAAAGTTTATTGGCTAAATTATGGGTGAACAGGTAACTTTCAGAAAATACCCTTCCATGTATTCATTCAATAACACTTTGAATAAGTTCCATAACCAGCAGAGTTTGTTCAATGATGATCTCAACAAAGTTAGTAGGTATTTATTTGCTTTAAATACTGTGAGCTGAAACATGTGGCCTTGTTGTGGTGACATTGGACATAAAACTATTGTTTGGATGTAAATGGCTGACTTAACATGCTTTTAAAATTGGTGTCGAAGCACAAAAGGTTTACTGGACAATGGCTCAGAGTACCTAGTAATTAATATGTCTGTCTATCCATCTGTAATGTAGATTAAAGGTTTTAAGCGGGTCATTCATATAGGTTTATATTATTTGAAAACAAAGGTGTTTTAAATAGACATATGTTTAATGTGATCAGAGATTGTCAGCGATTGGTAGATATCATTTTCTACTAAGTTCTGTCTCAGAGTTTTTAAAGAAAAATGTACGATGTCATGTCTTGGCACTGTCATCTGTGTGCACCATTTTCTCAAAAAATAACCCCCCCCCACCCCCCCACCCCCCCCCCCCCCCCATAAAAAAACCAACTACTGAATCAGTTGACAATATTTTTATACTACAAGTCACCTGTTGAACATGAACACTGCTGAATCAGTTGACCATATTTTTATACTATGGCGACTTGTTGAACATGAACACTGCTT
Source organism: Ostrea edulis (assembly GCF_947568905.1). Taxonomy (NCBI): domain Eukaryota; kingdom Metazoa; phylum Mollusca; class Bivalvia; order Ostreida; family Ostreidae; genus Ostrea; species Ostrea edulis. The sequence goes on along the minus strand of NC_079169.1, from coordinate 53,048,385 downwards.
ACCATAGTGCTTTATTATATACAGATATCTTTACAGTAAACCCAAGTGGAGTTGTTCTATTTGATGAATATTGTTAGATTTCAGTAAAACACAGTTATAGCAAACCCCCAGGGCCAGCAAAAAACAAGTTACTTCATTATACAGTAAAACAGGGTTATAATGAATTTCCAGGGCCAGCAAAAAACAATTCGTTCTAACCAAACTTCATTTCTCCAATAGAATTTTCCTTATTTTCCTATCCTAGTGGAGTGAATTCCACTTTGCAATCAGCATTAATTCATTATATATGTGTTTAACTTTATCACCTGAAATGTGTCTTTTGACTTTATATTTACGGTTGAGTATTCAGTGATTGGGTGGTGGATCTTTGACTGCATGGGGAGTGGTATTTACCACCCCTGTGAACAGTGTCATTTGTGTCATGCAAACAGATCTTGTTTAATTTATATTAGAATATCATTTTATTATAATACTGTTGGTCATATTTTCAACATGGGTCATTGAAAGGATGTCTGAGAAGACCAGGCTCTGGGGCATAGAACTTAGACAAGCTTGTTTTTAATCTAAGTCTCACTCTCATAAAACTTAGCCATTGCTGATTTTTAATATATTAAGTCTCACTCGCATGAAACTTAGACAAGCTTGTTTTTAATCCAAGTCTCACTCTCATAAAACTTAGACAAGCTTATTTTTATTTAAGTCTCACTCTCATAAAACTTGACAAGCTTGTTTTTAATCTAAGTCTCAATTTCATAAAAGAAACAAATAAATGAAAAATGAGCTCATCTAAGTTTTATGGCTCTGGGACCTGATTATCTAATTCCAGTAGTTTGGAGTGGTTGGTCAGACAGCCTGGTTGTTGATTGTTTTCTGTTCTTCGTTTCAGTGACTTCTACAGAGACAGCTGTAGACCACCATGTGGATGAACTGTGCATTCTCTGTAAAGATGATGGTGAGTTTGCTTTAGTATTCTGATCTATGTCTACCACCTGAATCAAATAATGAAAAACAGCCTGTTTATTAGTTTTGTTCACAAATTAACATTGAATTAGCATAAGACTAGTGTTGATTATTGATGGCATTATATCTATGTATTGAATTTTTGATTTAAAAACTCTTTAATTAATATATATTAAAACTGTAGTGTATTTTTATAAGCATTCTGACTTTCACATTTCTGATTGCTTCTCCGAGTTTTAGTTATTAATTTTCATAAGTGATAAAATGAATGAGCAATTACTTGTTGGTGTAAATTTAAATCTGAGCAGTGTTTTTTCTTGTTCTAAGACAGGTGTATAGTATAGGTATACTGTTTTGTTTTTGTTACAAACTTCAAAGCAATACAGATATGTTTTGCAGGTATACAATGTATACACAGTAAATCACAGTTATTGTGAACCTCCAAGGCCAGCAAAAATGTTCATTATAACCCACAGGCAATTGCATCGCTTGGGGGTCGAATTTACTATATACAGGGCTTTCAAAAGTAGCCGGTAGCCGGCGGATTTCCGCCGCCTATAGTAACATTAGGTGCCGGCTACTTTAGTGACAAAAATGTATGTGCAATGAAAAAAACTTTTATAAAACTTTAAACATCTTCCAAACTTTAGTAGACTCAGAAATCGCGGCTGTATCAACCAGGATGTAAAAACGTGTTTACTTGCGCTAAATTTAGTTCAGGTAAATACCGGCACCTGATTGGTCGTCTGTTGGTGTAGAAAATAATACGTCAATTGCAATAGTCGGAAAGCCTCGGATTTACCCGAGTCGTGACAACACAGACGAGAAGTTCCGAAAGATAACAACAAGTCCTGAACGTAAAAATCAATGATGTTGACAGAATGAAGAGAACAAATACCCTGTTCAGTTTCGGCTTTAAAAAGGCCAGAAGTGAAAGTGATACGAGTATAATATCAATCAACAATTTTAAAGCGAAAACAGAATTTAATCAGGAAAGATTTCAGACTTGTTATTCTTTTTAAGGTAGTACTCTACATCGTCATAATGGTTGACTTCCTTTAAAAACATGGATGAAAAAATCGATATCAGCAATATTTGTCTTTTCCTTTTCTATTTAAATACCTAGCCGAGTAGCTCAGTGGGTTTGAATACCAACTGCTGAACTGTAGGTCGCAGGTTCGAGTCCAGCAGGGGTTTTAAATTTTTTTCAGATTACCTCTACTAAAACTGTATTTTTTGACTAAATAAAGTAAATTTGAAAATTTCCAACTTCAAAATATTGTTGTACATATCCTCCACTTTTCATCTACATCAAATTTCTCTGGTGTAGCATACCTCCTTAATTTGCAAATGCCCATGTGCTATTAAATAAAAACGAAAGTAGAATTTTTCAGCACAAATTCGCTATGTTACCAACAAATCTGTAGCTGTTAACTTGAATTTGTGGAAAAATAAAATTATAGGTCATTTAAATGTTACTTATTAATTTGTAATAAAGATTGTTTGGGTTTTATTTTAAAAAAAATATTGGGGTGAGCAAAACATGCAGTTTAGTTCATTTCAACAATACTTTCTGCATGTAGAAACTTTCTTACAAAACAATTCAGTCTTATAAGCTTTCAGTACAAATGTAGAAATAAAAGTGAAAGTTTCTGTTCAAGCAAAGACACTTAAAAATTAATTGATACAGCATTGCAAAAAATAATTACATGTAGTTATCTTGATGCACTTTATTTTTCATTTTGCATCAAAATTAGTACTTTGCAATGTTGAATTTTTTAAGTCTTTGCATGAACAGAAAATTTCACATATGAAACAATAAATTCATGGCAAAAGTAAAAACTTCAGGCAAAAAAATGACAATTTCAAAGCTGCATTTAAGTGCCAGGAAACCGCCAGAATGCAGGATTTTGCGTCATTTACCCCAGAGCTTCTGGGGGCCTTGAGCGGCCCCCAGACCCCCGGCCGTAAGGGCGCCGAGCATTGGATCGCCTTCTACTTTTTCATTTTAGCCTCCTACTTTTAAATTTGTTGAAAGCCCTGTATATAAACTCTTTATATAGTAAATTCAACCCCCAAGTGATGCAATTGCCTGTGTTATAACCAAACTTCATTATGTCCAGTAGAATTTTTTATTCTTCTTCTCTCATATTGGAATAGATATCACTACACAATAAGTGTGAGTTTGTTGTAAGGTAGTATGTTATATGCATGTTTTACTGTACTTGTATAAGAACCTTTTCTCTGTAAATGCAAGTCCAATGCCTTTTAAGAAACATTTTGATTTTTATACCTGAACATTAAAGTAACATGGAATAATGTGGTGAATATGAGCTTTGTTTTAGGCAACATATTTAGGAAATCTCTCGAGAACAGTAAATGCTGATTGGGAATGGATCCCATTTAATGTGAAATTTCTTGAAAGATTGTTTACATTTGTTATGAATAAGAATATAGTCTTATTTTTGTGCAGTAGTTTGATTTTCCTGGCATAATGTAGGAAAAAACTTGTTAATTCAAATAGAGCGAAATCACATTTTGCTTAAAATTAGGAAAATTAAAAGTCGTTCTGTACTTAATCTTCTCTCTCTCCCCTCTCTTTCTTTATCATGAAAAATCATAATACAAGTTCTATTCAATTGTACATATTATGTACTTTAATTATACTTTTATGAAAGGAAAAAAAAAAGAATCATACAAAAGGTTGTTTACGGTACATGTGTATGTTTCTGTTTCGTAGGACAAGGAGACAGACACCCTGTACTTTGATGCTATGAATTCAAGATTTGTCTAATTCATTGGGCAGTAGACCCTCCCCTCAACAATCCCATTATTTCGATGCTTTAAACACTAGATTTTTTTTTAAATTTTAGTGGAGAAGGGCATGCCTCAGTACTTTGATGCCTTTGTGTGTTACTCGCCTATCGGGGAGGATTTGACTTTTGTGAAGGAGATGATCACTAAGCTTGAGAGTCCGCCTCACAACCTGAAGTTGTTTGTGCCCTGGCGTGATGACCTGCCAGGGGGCTCGCGCTACGTTATCGATGCCAGGCTTATTGAAATGAGGTGGGGCATCTTGTTTTCAATAAGGTTAACTATAGGGCTGAAATGATACGCCCCTTCACTATACGATACATATTGCAATACTTATACCACGATTCAATACTTTCAATACGATACAATTTACAGAAGAAACCAATAATAACATTGAAGAAAAATTTAATTACCAAGATTAACAATCATAATTACAATAGCAAAATGTTTCCAAATTGCCAACGCCTGTTGTCTCTGTAGTTTAAACTGATAAAGTTCATTATTATTCTCGTAAGACTCAAGGCAAACAACAGTCTGAACGTTATTCGACGCTATTTTGTCCCTCATGCAGATAGAAATGATAAGTACAGGCTGAGCCTGATGTGTTTTACTGAACCATATTGTAATAAAAGTATCGGACCAAAAATCGAGGCAATGAATTGGACATTGAATTGAGCATTTATATTTAACAGCATCGATATTTTGGTGAATTGTTTCAGCCCTAGTTAATTAGCATTTTGCATAATACTGGTTTGCATTGAAGAGAAGAATATGTCTCTTAAAATGTCATGTTTGGAGAGTGGATTCATTTTTAATAAGATGTCACTCCAAATGCATTTGATGTTTTTAATTGATAAATATTAGATATCTCACAATTGTGATTAAAAGAAGTCATCATTATGTGTTACTAACGACTGAATCGTTTCACATTTTCAGGTGCCGCCGTATGGTGATCATCATGTCTAAGAATTACCAGAACAGCGCTTCTGCAGACTTTCAGGTCAAATTTGCCCATGCTTTGTCTCCAGGTATTTTTTTCATACAATCAAATGAGAGTCCTACACTTTTTAGCTCACCTGAGCTGATCGCCTGTTGTCCGTCTGTCTGTCTGTCCGTCTGTAAACTTTTTACATTTTCACTTCTTCTCCAGAACCACTGGACCAATTATAACCAAACTTGGCCAAAAACATCCTTGGGTGAAGGTTTTTCAAGTTTGTTCAAATGAAGACCAATGCAAAGGGGAGATAATCACAAAAATGCAAAAATAGGGTGGGGTCATTTAAAAATCTTCTTTTTAAGAACCATTGGGCCAGAAGAGCTGAAATTTATATGAAAGCTTCCTGACATAATTCAGATTTAAGTTTGTTAAAATCATGGCCCCCGGGGATAAGATGAGGCCACAATAGGGGATCAAAGTTTTACATACAAATATATAGGGAAAATCTTTAAAAATCTTCTTCTCATAAACTACTGAGCCAGAAAAGCTGATATTTACATGAAAGCTTCCTGACATAATGCAGATTCAAGTTTGTTAAAATCATGGCCCCCGGGGGTATGATGGGGCCACAATAGGGGATCAAAGTTTTAAATACAAATATATAGGGAAAATCTTCTCAACAACCACTGAGCCAGAAAAGCTGTTATTTAGATGAAAGCTTCCTGACATAGTGCAGATTCAAGTTTGTTAGACTCATGACCCCTGGGGTTAGGATAGGGCCACAATAGGGGATCAAAGTTTTACATAACTAATAAATAGAAAAAAAATATTTAAAAATTTTCTTTTAAGAACCATTGAGCTAAAGAAGTTTACATTTGCACAAAAGCTTCCTGACATAGTGCAGATTGAAGTTTGTAAAAATTATGGTCCCCGGGGATAAAGTGGGGTCACAGTAGGGGATCAGAATTTTACATACAAATATATAGGGAAAATCATCAAATATCTTCTTCTGAAAAATCACTGGCCAGAAAAGTTAAAATTTACATGAAAGCTTCATGACATAGTGCAGATTCAATTTTGTAAAAATCATGGCCCTTGGGAGTAGGTTGGGGCACAATAGGGATCAAAGTTTTAAATGCGAATATATAGGAAAAATCTTTATATATGTGCCAAGGTGACTCAGGTGAACGATGTGGCCCATGAGCCTCTTGTTTGGGTCATATTTTGTCTTTTTCCATAGAAAAATCCTTTTTTATGCCCCTGCAACCAAATTTTGGGTCATACTGCTTAACCCTGTTTGTGTGTCCCACATTGAGTACATGGTTTTTCAGTCTTCAGACTAGTACTTGTATATCTATGAAGGTTGTACATATTGGCAGGAATTTAGTTATCATTTTCACAAGTTGCATGACTTTCTTCATACACAGACCATGGCTTGTTCAAATATCTCTTGCAGCTTTCAAGGTAGAACCTCTATATTAAGCAGGATATTGGTTAATTGAGTGATGGGCCTCTTGTTAACTTTGAATATGATGAATTTGGAACAACAATAAAACAGAAATTGTCCTGCTAAGCATAAAATGTGTTTTTCAAACACAAAACTTTACTTCAGCGTCAGTTTTTATGCGTCTGTCTTTAGACGTTTCTGTTTTTATTTTCATTTTTCTGTCACATATCAAATGGAAACTTGCCATGTAATTTGTATGTGTGTCACTTTAAATCATGTTACATTTTTTATTTATTT
>NC_079169.1:52931930-53036930 GCF_947568905.1 Ostrea edulis | reverse complement strand
CCAGAAAAATTTAAAGAATTCACATGTGAATCCATCAGAGCCTGGGGTTTTATCATTTTTCATTTTTCAAAGAAAGTCAAGCACCTCTTTTTCAGTTAGCATGCCTTCTATGCTTTGTGATTCATCATATTAAGTCAGTTTAGGAATACCATTATATCTATCAAGATTATTACAAGATCATGTTTTTTTTTTAAATACAAATGTTTTTTTTTTTACGAAGAGTTTCATTAAAATCTTTTAGTTCCTCAAGAATTTTCTCCTGTTTACAAATAATTGATCCATTCTCTTTTTCTATTCTAGGTATTTGTTTACAAATGTAATTTCTAGATTTTAAAGAACAGAAATATTTAGTAATCTTTTGTCCTTCATCGATACACTTTACTCAAGCTCTAACAGCTTGTCCCTACATCCTAGATTTATGCATACTTTCTAGTTCTTTTTGTTTTAAATTGCAACTTGTCATGATTGTATGTTGTACATAAAAGGATTCTGAAGCAAACTAGGAACTTATTTCCTTAGGATTATTAATCATAAATATAATCAAGAAAGCCCAATTCAGTAACGTATACATGTACTTGAATTACTATGGTTACAGAAATTAGATTTGGATTAGCCCAGCAAGGGCAGATAATTAGGAGTACATGTTATGGTTTATTTGATGAAAACTTTGACTTATTTCCTTTGCCTGATTTTATAGCAGCTTTTGCTTTGCCTTATTTGATAGCAGCAGATTCTTCTTACAGATATGGCACAAAAGTTATGGCTTCATCTTCCTCTTCATCTTTGTCATCATCCCCGTCGTCAGCTCCATCACCAGATATTGTGTCCGGAGGTCTCGGATTTCATGCTGGGAGTAATATAAATATCCGTGAGCAGTTGTCACAATTCCATCCCATACCACCATCATCTAGCTCAACGAGCATTTCCTCAATATCATCGGCTGATAATTCAATGTCCAGTCAAAGCAGTCAGGGACGCCCTCAACACGCATCATGTGACCCCATGGAACACACGGACGAAACCTCAATGGGTCCGGATTCTGCAGTCAAGAAATCAAAGAAGGAGAAAAGGACGACCTTAAAGAATATATTCAACAAAATTAAAAACTCTGGAAGCAGCAGTAACACAAGTTCCCACTGCTGATAATGAGGAGGTTAGACAAAATTGACCAATCAGTACTGCTGATAATAAGGAGGTTAGACTAGATTCTGACCAATTAGCACTGCTGATAATAAGGAGGTTAGACAAGATTCTGACCAATCAGCACTGCTGATATGATATGTGGAGGCTATACAAGTTTCTGACCAATCAGCTTTGTGAATAATGTGAAGGTTAGACAAGATTCTGACCAATCATGACAGTTGTTAATAAAGTCTCAAGTATAAGGGGATGCTATGTACTGGGTCACAGTTTTTTTTTATTGATAGAGAAGTGGATTAAAAAAAATTACACTGCAAAGAATTTTTTTGAATATTTGTTATAATTTTTGGTATGCTGTGTTCTATGCTTATTATACAACACCATATCATATTGAACTTAAAATTTAAGATTGTTTGAGAACTTTTGGATGCAAATATTCTCTCCCACTTTTATTGAAATGCTGAGACATTAAATTTTGTCTGCTAATCTGTCACAAAAATTTATAAGTGTATTTTTACACTTTAGGATTTGTAATATAGATGAGTACTGAATCTTGGCAACAATTCCTTTTGAGCAATACCAAAGTCGGGCATGAAAATGGTACCACAATATGTTTTTATTGCATTATATCTTGCGATTTTGATAAAAAAAAATATTATGTTTTTGAAGAATTATATATAATTGATCATTAAATTGTTTTAAATACTTGGAATTAGGACCAGAAATGCTTATAAAAAGTTTTTTGAATGTTGACAACTTGTGAATAATAACTTGTAGGATGAGGGAGAATTTAAAACCCTGTGGACAACACTGTTAATTTTGGGCCGGTCTCGGAGATCGATGTGTTGCTGATGTTTAAATGATAACTATGTGTTTTCTTTTGTGAGTTGTAGTAAATATTATCTGCCTCTGGTTGTCCTCAATTTACAGAGCATCACAATGGATCGTGCTGTACAGATTTTATACTATACATTATGATGCTGAACCTGTCATTTTGAAGAATTTTTTGTGAAGTGTACAGTATATTTTTTGTTGTAATTTGGATGTATATTTTTGAGGTGGTTTAAATTGTGAAGCAGTTAAAACCTTTCTTAAATATGAGTGAAGTCTATGTCTCATTCTGATATTTCTAATGATATATATATATATAGAACTGGTGAGGGTTACTTACATTTTCTTGTGATCTTGTTTTTTTTTATTACTATGTAATTTCTTGTCAGTAGGAGACACTGTTGAATCATGTGACCTCGATCTTCAGTCTTGGCATACAGTGACAGATTCGTACTCTGTCTGATATAACGTTACAGATGTTTGATTTTGGTTATTTTAAGCGGCTGAACGTTTGCTGAAGATTGCCCAAACAGAACTTGGTATCAACTCTTTGTTTGAGCACAATTTTAAAGAAATTCAGAACCTTCATTATGTTATAAAACTTTCCCTATGCACAATTCTGTATTTTGTTGTATTGAATGCTGTAACTCTATATTAGAACCAGATTCTGAATTTAATTAGCTTCCTTGAGTAGTGAAAGAAAAATTCTCAAACACTGAAAATCACTTGCTGAACATTAGGTGTAGGTACACCATTTTGGGTAACGTTAAACGCCTCAATTTTATCTATAGCTGAAAATGATTATCTCATGAACTGAAGTGGACTGTGTATTGTGTTTCACTGGTTGAAAAGTAGCAATCTCTATCCTACAGGAATGATCAAGTCTTTATTTATTCCTTACATGTGATATAGAAATGTATATATTTAATGTACAGAGCTGAATAATATGAAGAAAATGTCTATCATTCATATCAATGGAACCTTGTCGTTTATAGTGCTCCGAATTAATTTGATGTTATGGAAATTTACAGTATTTGCATCTTGACTTTATAGATTCAACTGCTACTACAATTTATTTTGTTTAACATTTCCATGGTAAACTGCAAAAATCTCATTCATAATCAAATTAATGTCGGCGATTGGGAGTTTTCTTTTGAGTACATTTGTTGCAACCAAATCAACACAGATCTAAAATTCATTTCTTGGAAAAAAAATTTTAAACATAAAGAAAAGGTAGAAAAAGATTTAGAACATAAAAGATGACAGTTTTCTTGTAAATGAGAAAAAAATATTCCTTTATTATCATGGAATACCTGTTTTGAGTTCTTGCCACAGTTTCCCCTGTGAAATGCAGTAAAGCCTTGCCATAGCTTTGGATTTCATTATACATGTATCAGAATCTTATAATGTCACGTTACATCATTTTGAGACATGGTGGATATATATATCTCCATGTGTGTGTGTGCATTGCGTGTAACACACAAGATTGCGACAGATGACATATGTTTCTTTGGTAACACAACTTTAAAGAAAACTCTTAAGAAGTTGTACAATGGGAATGTAGATTATGCTTTATTTGAAAGCAATTAAAAAATGTGTATTCAAGGATTGGGATAATGAACATATTTTAAATAGAGTGTTGGAGAATGTTGTTACGTGTGGTACATGTATTATAGGGTGTATAATCTAGAACTATTGCGAAGTCAATTTTTGTTGTCTCTATAATCATTTGCCTTGTGATTTTTAATGCTTTGATGTATAAAAAAAAAAAAACCACTCCCCCAAAAAATCACCATTGATTTCTTTTCCAAAATTTATTTGGGCTTGAGCTGATGGTTTTGTTTTTCTAGGATATGTCTCTGTTTATATCACTGTTTGTTGTAGTGTAATAGATGTATGTAAATTATATGTAGAGTTTTAGGTCTGTGTGTTTATAAAGTCAACACAAGGTAGATAACTCTACACAAGATAGATAACTCTTGATAGTATAATTTTGATATCACAGAATAGTTTTTATTGATATTTTAACAGGGCAAATTCAGCAGGATGTAAAAGTAAACTGATTTGATTTGTTGAAGTACATAGTTATGCTTTTAAACTAGATGAGATGTTATTTCAAATCTCAATGATCAATTCCAATGAAATGCAGACAGGTCATACTAATTTTGGGGGTGGGTGTTGTTGATAATTTTATTTAGCAAGAAATAGCCATTGTTATTGTTAATTATTCCATTTTGAAAAGAAATCTGGTAAACAAAGATGGATTTATTTAATATCCTTCTGCATTTAAAGTACAAAGACTATGTTTTTAAAGAGGTTATACATTATTTTTGTAATTTACATTTGTTTTACTAATTGGTAACAGTCTATTGACTTTAAACAATTTGATATAGAATCTAAAGTTATATATTTTGTCATGTGATCAGATGATTTATTAAATGTTCAAATATAATGCTTTGTTTTCTTCCTGTGAACTTCAACATTGTACGTTTTGTAAAACATTGAATGTTAATGACATTGAATGAACTGACTTCCATCTTCAAAACTAAGCTTGAGAGTTCACAAACTAAAGAAGATGGGTGACTTTAATGAGCCGAGAACCCACAGAGGGACAAATATCAAAGTTAAAATTGAAACTCTCCAAAAAAAGAAAAATTTGCATTCTAGTTAAAACAATCAATCCATAGTTTCCAAAAATGCTTTTTCGATGTGCCCATTTCAAAGTAATTACATTGAAAAAAATCCTACTTAAAAATCACCTATATGCGAAAAACGCACAAAATAATAGTAGAATAGACTTTTCCAAGCAGATTTTCATATAGAGTGGGCCAATTAAGTCTCCATTGTGAACCAAGTAAAATATGTTAGTACATGTTCAGGTGTAATATGTTTTGTAAATAAAAGTATGGAGACTTGACCCACTCTATGAAAAAACTTACTTCTTGTGTATAACTTTTGTCGTATTATCAAGAAAAATTTCTATGTCCATGACGGGTGACTTTAGATAGCTTGAAATTCAGAAATTCTTCATGGTATGGATAGCCGAGGTGGTGTTAACGGCAGTCTCACTGAAGTTTTGGACAGGTCCAGATTGCATATCTGGTTCGAATACCAATTTTTCCTACCTATTTTTTCTCCTATTAATGAATATACTTCCCATAATTATTTGTCTCTGGCATTTTATGCTAAGTTTATGCTCTCTTAATGATGATCACAAGTAATACATTCCAACATGCAGCTAGTGAATAAACGTAAACAAGTATAGGGCCTCCTGTGAAGTAAGAATGTTTATGTAAATGACATGTTAAAAGAAAGTTAAAGAGAACAATTTCAACAATGCTTAAGAAGTTACTTGAAGAGATCATGGCAAAAGCCAAATATGCAACCAACTGGTGCAGACTGTCTAAAAGGCACAAGACACAGTGAACTACAGTTCAGTACAAAAGCAAATCAAGTGTCCGTTTCTGTCCCATTTATATTTGCTGGGAAATCTAACAGCAAATGTGCATTCTGTAACTGTAAAACCGGCCTCAGACTTGTACCAAAAGAGGCGAGAACTGATGCCTTTATTATATTTGGTATATTGGTACCAGTAGGTTGTAAATGCTGTTCAAAAACATTTGTTGGGGGAAAACTTAATTCAAATCAAAGCATTAATACTGCACCATACAGAAAACGCTATTCCACATTTTATTTACACCACAAAATATGTGAGGTAGTTATATGTCGATGGAAATGCGGAGAACATGCTGTTTGATGTTGCGAGCATGTATGCAATGTCATTTGGTACCTTAGGTACTCCAGGCATCAGTGTATATGTGTGTGTTTAAAACCGCTTAATGCTGATATACATGATGCTGCCTGTGAAACAAATTCTGATGATGATTTTGATTAAATATCCTTCTTTGAAGTATGATCTATATATTTGTTTTGAATTCTAAATATTTTGGACAGCGTTTTAGTATGGTACTGTATCTATTGTACCTACGGGTACCATCAATGCGGATTTTAAACTCCCGATTCGCGACTGGTGCCCAATCATGAATAGGCTTATTGTTCGCTAAGTTTACCCATCTTCTTAAAGGACGAACCAAGATGAAAAAAAACAACTTGAAAAGTCATTATAAGGGACATATAAAGCCAAAATTTGTTTCTTTATGACCATTTATTATTGTGTAGGTGAATAAATTTTGAGGATGTTCTTTGTCTTCTACAGATCTTTATGATGCAAAAACTTCAAGCGAAATAAATCAGTTCAGATGCAGAACCAGTACCACATGTAGACAGTATATGCAACAGAGCATTGGGATATTTTTCACATTTTCAAAGGGAGTCGCTCTGGGGACTTGCAATGCTTTGGTAAAAATTACAGATGATTTGGTGAAGGATGAATATAAACTGATTATTATAATGGCCAGCTTCCTTTTGAGTTATACAAGGAAAATGAATATCAGTAACACATAAAGTTTCAACTTCATTGTCTAGCCAGTGCATTTGTGTCTGCTGATCTTGTGATTTTAAGGAGGAATGCTACACCAGAGAAATTTTATATGGATGAAAAGTGGAGGATATGTACAATAATATTTTGAATACTTTCAAATTTATCTTTAGTCAAAAAATGCAGTTTTAGTAGAAAGCAATCTGGGAAAAAATGTAAAATCCAGCTGGACTCGAATCCGTGATATAGTCAGTTCTGCAGTCAACAAGCTAACCTACTGAGTTACCCAGCTAGGCAATCAAATTTAAAAGGAATATACAAGTATATCTGATATCTATATTTTCATTCATGTTTTATAAGGAAGTCGGGGCATTATGACGATGCAGTATACCTTCTTAATGTGACTGCCAATCTGTAGATCGCATTCCCCCACCACAATGCGGAAGGGGACATAGAAATACCAGTGTCCTTGCGACCATCCCACTTGACTTTGTGGGCACAACTCTTCAGAAACCACACAATGGATTTTGTTCACATTTTGTAGGATTGTTAGTCACCATATGTAGTTGATAATATTGCACTGCCATTTTAATTCGACAAATTTTACAGGAGTTATGGGACTTTGTACATGCTACACTATAGGAACAATGTGTACGCAACTCCTCAGAGACCGCTGTACGGATTTTGATCAAATTTTGCAGGATTGTTAGTCACCATGTGTAGTTGATCACATTGCACCGCAATTTTGATTCTACAAATTCTACAGGAGTAATGGGACTTTTATGCTTCAACATTTTTTTGTGGTTGTGGGGGACAGATGGCTACGTGTAGCATAAATTTGATTTCAGAAAGATGGGTGAACTTGGAAAACAATAAGCCTATTCATGGTTGGGCACCAGTCGCGAATCGGGAGTTTAAAATCCGCATTGATGGTACCCGTAGGTACAATAGATACAGTACCATACTAAAACGCTGTCCAAAATATTTAGAATTCAAAACAAATATATAGATCATACTTCAAAGAAGTATATTTAATCAAAATCATCATCAGAATTGTTTCACAGGCAGCATCGTGTATATCAGACATTAAGCGGTTTTTAACACACACATAATTACACTGATGCCTGGAGTACCTAAGGTACCAAATGACATTACATATATGCTCACAACATCCAACAGTATTTCCATTGACATATTAAGTAAATAACTGATGTGAATGAGAAACCTCGCATGTTTTGCGGTGTAAATCAATTGTGGAATAGCGTTTTCTGTATGGTGCAGTATTAATGCTTTGATTTGGATTCAGTTTTCCCCCAACAAATGTTTTTGAACAGCATTTACAACCTACTGGTACTAATATACCGAATATGATAAAGGCATCAGTTCTCGCCTCTTTTTGTACAACTCTGAGGCCGGTTATACAGTTAAAGAACGCACATTTCCTGTTAAGATTTCCCAGCAAATATAAATGGGACAGAAACAGACACTTGATTTGTTTTTGTACTGAACTGTAGTTCACTGTGCCTTTTAGACAGTCTGTGCACCAGTTGGTTGCATATTTGGCTTTTGTCATGATCTCTTCAAGTAACAACATCCATACTTCACAGGAGGCCCCATACTTGTTTACATTTATTCACTAGCTGCATGTTGGAATCTAGTCATTAAGACTGCATAAACTTAGCATAAAATGCCAAAGACAAATAATTATGGGAAGTCTATTCATTAATAAGAAAAAAAATAGGTAGGAAAAATTGGTATTCGAACCACAGATATGCAATCTGGGCTTGTCCAAAAAGTCAGCGAGACTGCCGCTATACCACCTTGGCTATCCATCCCATGAAGAATTTCTGAATTTCAAGCTATCTAAGTTTTTTTCATAGAGTGGGTCAAGTCTCCATACTTTTATTTACAAAATATATTACACCTGAACATGTACTAACATATTTTACTTAGTTCACAATGGAGACTTTGCCCACTCCATATGAAAATCTGCTTGGAAAAGTCAAATTTACTTTTATTTTGTGCGTTTTTCGCGGATAGGTGATTTTAAGTAGGATTTTTTCAATGTTCCTTTGAAATGGGCACATCGAAAAAGCATTTTTGGTAACTATGGATTGATTGTTTTAACTAGAATGCAAATTTTTCTTTTTCTGGAGAGTTTCAATTTTAACTTTGATATTTGTCCTTCTGTGGGTTCTCAGCTCGATGAAGTCACCCATCTTCTTACGGTACATATCCTTCACTTTCCTTTCATATTGGTTTTCTCTGGTGTAATACACATCATCAGTACACCAACTGTTGATGTCCAGTCTCACTTGTGAATTTATTCAGGGTTACAGTTGATTGTTCATCCAAACTAGGTATAAAGATTTCACTGTTCATAAACAAGATTAAGGTTGACAGTTTGTTTATTCACAAGGTTATTACACCCTTGTTAATAATGCCAAAATTAAATGCTCACTAAAAATTCTGCTTATGCCGCACACATAAATGTTCTCAAACTCGTACACACTCATGGGGATCTAGGTTAGAACAGATCCTAAGTACCCCTTGCTTGTCGTAAGAGGCGACTAAATGGGGCAGTCCTTCGGATGAGGCCGCAAAAACCGAGGCCCCATGTCACAGCAGGTGTGGCACGATAAAGATCCTTCCCTGCTCAAAGGCCGTACACGCTGATCGTAGGCCTAAATTTTGCAGCCATTCACCAGCAATGGCGACATCTCCATATAAGTGAAATTTTCTTGAATGAGACGTTAAACAATACACAACCAATCAATCAAATTCCTACACGGGCTTCAATTCCACAAGCCATTGTATAACCTTCTGCTGCCTATGATAATGTAAAAATATACAACAGTCTTGTATAATTTTTCTGGTAACGTTTTATTCCATGAAATAATAGGCACTGCGATTATAACATTAATGTAACAAATAATTTCGAAGTCACAACAACTACAAGTACTGTAATATCATTTTGTTTTGTGGTCAATAAGAGGAGAAGTTCTTACTGAAAAGTCAGTATTCCATGAATAAAAACACAGTATGGATAAGTACCATTCCAAATACAGCTGGGTGATACAATGAATTCACAACACAAACCTAATCAAAATAACAAATGCAATATTCGTAACCAATGTGACTTGTTAAAAATAAATAGATAACTGACGATAATGAAAAAGTAATGAGATTCGTTAGATGTTGATAATTTTAAGTTAAAAAAAAATAATCTTGAAGCATTTTAAGTTAATCCTTTCGTAAAAGATTAAAATAAAGTTTCAATACAACAAATAATTCGCTAAAAATCCGCTTTAACTTTCAGTAGTTTTACTAAAAACATTCGACTGCTAAAAAGCCATTTGAAATTTTCTAAATATTCAATGTTCTAAGTCAATTCAATTAAAAAAAAAGCATGCAAGAAGCCATAAAATTTCAACAATATATACACAGAATTGTGGTCTGGTAAAGAGTCATTCGTCATTTTCATACATTTTAAAACACTGCTCTGAACAGAATATTACCAGTTTACGAAATCAAACAGCCTTCAGATAGGAGCCACTTCCCAACAAAATATCAGCCTTGCAGTAAATGTAAATGTTTGTAATGAAATGACCTTGGTATGTATAATTAATGGCAACTAAAATAATAAATACCCCTACTTAACATGTTACAGAGTATGGGTTACCTCCCTTTGTAACATTTTGCAAGAAATAGTTTTTGAACTCTGAAGAGTAAAAAGATTCCCCTTTACTTAAAACCCCAGAGTGTGTCAGACTTCAATCTTTCAAATTTGAAGTGCGAAAGTTGGTTTTTCTTTTGAAAGTTTGAATAACCCTCTGAAGTATTTAATGAAGGAATGTCCCAGAAGCAGCACAAGGACGCCTTTCCTACGAAATTCCACGCTGCATACACATAGCTTGTTCATACCAGTTTGATGCTCTCTGATTGTTTTATATTGATGACTAGATTAGCATATATATTTTTCTATTTCAATGTTTTTAATTTTTGAATGAACAATCAAAGATGCTTTATGAACAATCAAAGATGCTTTCTGGAGGAGAAAAAAGGGGGGACCACATTTAAAAAACCTTGCAACAATACCCAAATAGCCCTTGGCACATTTGACTTTAAATTAAATATTCATTTGGTACAGGTACTGTTGTACTCACAAGTGACAACAGTTACATAAATACCTCTGACCATCGTTATATGGTGGACAGTTACATACAATCCCTCTGACCATCATTAAATGGTGGACTGGGCTACCCCATAATACACACTGATACACCACACAGCGATACCTTGGAATTCACAAATATTGCACATTGTACTTCAACTCACAAAATCTGTAATGCAATAACCAGTTTAGATGTTTTCCAATCCTTTTATCGGATGTTCTGGCGAACTTTCAGAAGTGATACTGTGGATTTCCAGTTTAGAAAACCACACTAGGTCTCCTTTTGGATCTTGCTCAGTTCACTGTTTAATGAAATCATCCCTGCTATTTTATGGCACAAGTACTTGCTTCAGAATACTTGACAATCTGGCAGTTGTGTAAAATTTAGATTTCCATTTTTTACGAGATGAATATCTCGACATCGTCTGGTTTTTGTTTCTGTTTCATGGCTGCACGTCTGTCAGCCAGCAATTTTTTGCGAGCCTCTTCACGGGCTTTTGCTGCTGCCCTCATTTTCTCTGTCCTTTCTGGGGAAGACTCGGGGGTATCTTTGGATCTGGTAGTTTTCCGTCGGGATCCTGGTGTTCCATTAGGAGTGCTCCCGTTGCTAAGCGATATGCTTCCTGACTTTGGACTCGAGTTTACAGAACTTCCTCGTGACTAAAACACAAAATACAATATCAAAATAACATCACTTTTGGTAAATATTAGTTAACAACCAAATTATGTGAAAGTACATTGTAAAAATGAGAGATTTTCCATGTGTACAATGTCTACAGTCAGGGGTGGTCTAAGAAGTTTATTTTCACATAAATTAGTCATGTTAAAATGACATGATGAACATTCACAGAAATGGCATCTTACTGATAAATTTTGGAAATACAAGTACACATGTACTGCACAACATTAATGATACTCAATTTGACTTTTTTATTGAACCAAATATGTAAAATTTTGAAGGACAATGTCTTCATTTAAGGACAATCTGATTTCTGTAATTGCCATATTTTGTTTTTCACTTTGTATCAAACATCACTTCAATAACATAAAACAAAGTCTGTTGTAGGAACTTCACTGATTTAGGGAGTGTTGCAGCTACTGTCTTCATTCATGAAATATATTTCTACATTGATTTCTTCCTAAAAATGTCCATTTTCAGAATTTTGCAGAATCAAAGGTCATTACTCTTCAAGAATTTCTTTTGGTCAATGAATGTGTAGAAATGATGCATCTTTATAACTGAATTGACGTATTTAGTTTATACAGGTGAGCTAAAAAAATTTCCCCCTGGTTTTGTCACCATTTTTATACATCTCTCTCATTGTACTATTTAACATTCAGTATCAGAATTCAATTGTCCAAATACCTACATACACGGCTTTGAAAGAACTTAAAAGCACATCGTCTATAACTTTTGGTTAAAGTTCATGTACAGAAGAGTTAGTGATACGAGGGGCTCTTATTTCTTTCAGATTGAAAATAGCTAATACTTGTGTGATTATAAAAATCCATTAGTTTCTAACAACTCGAAAAGAATCATAAGCCTTTTTTTTCAATATAAATCCTGTTTTTGTGAAAAGGTTTAAAAACCCAAACACAATGAGAGCAGGTTTAGATGTGGTGATGTGAATTATTACTGATTTATCTCTAATAACATTAAGATGATAGTTTAATTACACATTTAGATGTCAAAGAAAGAAACTTCTCGAGTAAGGAGATTTCAGGAATAAGACGTCTGAGACCTGACTATGTCAATAGTGCTCTTTAACGGACAATAATCGAGGGAATACACTACTCTCTGTAACGGACAATAAGCGAGGGAATACACTACTCTCTGTAACAGACAATAATCGAGGGGATACACTACTCTCTGTAACGGACAATAATCGAGGGAATACACTACTCTCTGTAACGGACAATAAGCAAGGGGATACACTACTCTCTGTAACAGACAATAAGCGAGGGGATACACTACTCTCTGTAACGGACAATAAGCGAGGGGATACACTACTCTCTGTAACAGACAATAAGCGAGGGAATACACTACTCTCTGTAACAGACAATAAGCGAGGGGATACACTACTCTCTGTAACGGACAATAAGCGAGGGGATACACAACTACTCTCACTCTGTACATGAAACACTGAAGAGTCCGTACTTAATATATTTCAGTTTTGAAAATACATGTGAGGGTATGAACTGCTACATTCTATGCCAGCATCCTTCATGAAGTGCATTATCGCTTTGTAAAAAGTGTCCCCCAGGAATTTAGGTACATATATTTTCAAAAATGAAATGGATGTTTTATATTCACATTACATATGTATATCATTTCTGTCAGAATATTCCCATCCATTAAAATAGTCATACTATATTTATCAAGATTCATACACAGATTGCTCACATTCCTGAGGAAATGGCTATTATTTGGTACAGATATCAAAGATGAAAACATAGGAAATATAATAACCCCCCGGCAAATACAAAACTGTGAATTTTGAAAAACTGCAAATGTTAACACCAGTCTTTCTAAATAGCGTTTGGTGCAGGCTTGTAAATCAACAATTTTGTTGTAGGAGGTGAAACAAATTATTGTCCACAAAGCAAGTTGTGCCTTACATTAATTTACTTTAACAATACTTTGTTACTTTAACATTAAAATTTCATATAGTATATAGTAAAAAAGTTTTAGACAGCTTGTATTACCAACCAAAACATCATGTCCCAATAAAGTAGACCAAAAAATCTTACATCCATGAAAATTGGCAGCTATGAATATAAGCGATTCTGCTACACTTTTCTACTATTGATGTTTAACTAATTAGTGAGAGTGCTGGCTTCTCTGTTACTATACATTTTCAGGAATCGATAGTCCAGATATTTTTTCCCCCACTAACCCAGTTTCTCACTGATCAGATAATCTGTCACATGGTAGATTTTACCAGAACATTAATTCAATCAATACCACTCATTAGCTGAGGAAAGGGTGACTCAAACTAGCAAAGATTTTTCTATCTAATTTTAATTTTTGCACACCAGTAAAATTGACAATTTTACCAGTACCGAACAACGTACTGTGAACATTTACAGGTTAAAAC
Source organism: Ostrea edulis (assembly GCF_947568905.1). Classification (NCBI taxonomy): domain Eukaryota; kingdom Metazoa; phylum Mollusca; class Bivalvia; order Ostreida; family Ostreidae; genus Ostrea; species Ostrea edulis. The sequence goes on along the minus strand of NC_079169.1, from coordinate 53,023,249 downwards.
CTTTGAACTGATACATCTAAAAATAAAATATGACAGGTTGTAGAAAAGGAATTATATGTTTTTTAATGTATTTCATCATAACTGTATATGGCAATGGGACATTTATTATGTATTTTGATTCAAGGTCATATAAAATACAAGTATTTTTTATAGATTCTATTTTACAAGATACATAGTCTGTGCCACAGACATAGGCCCCTCTGATCAGATTAGTTCTCTCTCTCTCTCTCTCTCTCTCTCTCTAAAAAATCCAGATATAAAGAAAGAAAAATCTACAAAAGAAGTAGTAAACTAAAATAAACAAGATGTGTTTGCGAAACACAAATGCCCCCGATAATGGTCAATTCCAAAGATGGCCAAGGACAAATATCTTGGTACCAGTAGAAAGATCTTGTCACAAGAAATGCTCTTGTGCAATATAAAAGATCAAATATTAACCATTCAGAAGTTATGACCAATGTCAAATTTTTTAAAAGTAGGTCAAACTCAAGGTCAAGGGTCAAAAATTTGGTACCCACGAAAAGGTTTTGTCACAAGGAATACTCATGTGAAATATCAGAGCTCTAGCACTTACTGTTCAAGTTATTAGCAAGGTTAAAGTTTCATACAGAATTACAGAATGACAGACAGGACAAAAACAATATGCCCCCGATTTTCAATCTCAGGGGCACAAAAATCATGATGCCAATTGAATACATTCAACTAGTTTCACACCTCATTAGTTGCTCAGGATGAAGAATGAAACTAGTTGTGTATATTCAATCGGCATTGTGATATTTCATTATACATACATATACATGTATACGCATGTATATAACATAACATAAAATGTCGGACTGGTCTTTGAGTTACGTCACAGACCGAGATGTAAATGTGTGAACTGACTGAGATGTAAATGTGTGAACTGATTGAGATGTAAATGTGTGACCTGACTGAGATGTAAATGTGTGAACTGATTGAGATGTAAATGTGTGAACTGACTGAGATGTAAATGTGTGAACTGACTGAGATTAATAGAATCCTTCATTAGTACGAGTGTGGGATAGGGAAATCCCACCGAGGGGACAAGATTCGCAGTCTAGGACGAGGCTGTGCCGAGTCCTAGACGGCAAATCTTGTTCCAGAGGTGGGATTTCCCTATCCCACACAAGTAAATAATGAAGGATTATTTTTCTCACATTTTACCTACAGTTTAGTGCATAGATTTATGAGCAATGAGAAAATTTTAAATTATGAAAATCCTCATTTGAACTTCAATGCAAAAACTAATTAGATAGGCAGAAAGATCATACCCGAAAATGGTTTACACTGTAAGTGTAAACTAAAAAACCCAAGGTTGTCCATCAGAAAGTATACTACATTAAAATTTAAAGAAAACAATGCAAAATATTTTACTTCACCGTGTAACGTAAATCTTCACCGTGTAACGTAAATCATAGAAAATATATGACGTCACAATCAAATGACGTCGCAGCAGTGTGAGACAGAAAAATCTCACATGGCTGTCTCGCATGGGTAAAGTCGATCTCACACTGGTGATAATGTGAGAAATAAATGTGTGAACTGATTGAGATGTAAATGTGTGACCTGATTGAGATGTAAATGTGTGACCTGATTGAGATGTAAATGTGTGAACTGATTTAGATGTAAATGTGTGAACTGATTGAGATGTAAATGTGTGAACTGATTTAGATGTAAATGTGTGACCTGATTGAGATGTAAATGTGTGAACTGATTGAGATGTAAATGTGTGAACTGATTGAGATGTAAATGTGTGACCTGACTGAGATGTAAATGTGTGAACTGATTGAGATGTAAATGTGTGAACTGATTTAGATGTAAATGTGTGAACTGACTGAGATGTAAATGTGTGAACTGATTGAGATGTAAATGTGTGACCTGATTTAGATGTAAATGTGTGAACTGATTGAGATGTAAATGTGTGAACTGATTGAGATGTAAATGTGTGACCTGATTGAGATGTAAATGTGTGAACTGATTGAGATGTAAATGTGTGAACTGATTGAGATGTAAATGTGTGACCTGACTGAGATGTAAATGTGTGAACTGATTGAGATGTAAATGTGTGAACTGATTTAGATGTAAATGTGTGAACTGACTGAGATGTAAATGTGTGAACTGATTGAGATGTAAATGTGTGACCTGATTTAGATGTAAATGTGTGACCTGACTGAGATGTAAATGTGTGAACTGATTTAGATGTAAATGTGTGACCTGACTGAGATGTAAATGTGTGAACTGATTTAGATGTAAATGTGTGACCTGATTGAGATGTAAATGTGTGAACTGATTTAGATGTAAATGTGTGACCTGATTGAGATGTAAATGTGTGAACTGACTGAGATGTAAATGTGTGAACTGACTGAGATGTAAATGTGTGACCTGACTGAGATGTAAATGTGTGACCTGACTGAGATGTAAATGTGTGACCTAACAACACATGACATACATGAGCTGCCAGTTCCTTCCATCCATTCTGTCTCATCAGGTCGAGTTCTGCGAAGTTGTCATCAATGTTGTCCGCCTGGATCTTAATCATCTCCCAGAATCCCTGTAGGTCAGCCCACTTCAACACCTTGCCGTCTTCTGTAGGATTCTATAGTAGAAAACATTGACTTATATTACACAGAACATTCACTTATATTACACAGAATATCCTCTTATATTACCCAGAACATCCACTTATGTTATAAAGAATATCCACTTATATCGTACAAGTGGAATGATTAGCAAGACACAAATTTAGCGATTTTCCCATAAAAATTGGTATATATATTCAGCGAGAGTTAATTTTGGTGAATTTATAATTCCAAGAAAGATAATTATTACCTATGATATGGAATAAATTGTTAGCGATATTCAATTTAAGTGATCTCAGCACCATCACTAATAATGCCAAATTTTCAAATCCTCGCTAAAAATTCTGCTTATACGGTATTACACAGAATATTCACTTATATTACACAGAACATCCATTTGTACAGAAAATCCACTTATATTATATAGAACATCCACTTGAACAGAAAATCCACTTATATTCATAGTTAACCAATCTTTTGAGAATAACAAACCTATAATGCTGTTTCTTTTTATATCTTGATAAAAGCAATGACCTTTCAACTTCATATAAAAATCTGAATCATGTAAACAGAACTAGATATCATTGTCATAGCAAGCATCATAGAAAGGGTCCACTTTTTGGCTAGGCTCAAGGTCCATCACTTTCAAAAATAGGTCAAGAGAGCCCATACTAAAACTTGATCTGTAACCTGCTGATATAAGTTCATGTGTACATTTTCAATTCAACAGCTGCAATGATAACCAAAAAAGTTCCGAAAACTATAAAATCCACAACATTTGTTAACTTTTTCAAAAGTAGGCTGACAAAACCCAAACTTAAACTGAATTTCTAACCCACTGATATAATTTCATGTATAAATTTTCCATTCAATAGCTGCAGGGATAGCCACAAAAATCCTGAAAAGGGTTTGCACGGATGGAAGGACAGACACACACAGGCTGATCACTAGAAGGCACCCGGCTATGGCGGGGCCCTAGTAAGTGTCTAGGTTGTGTGTATCATGGGAGATATAAAAACAATGGAAGTAAATATAAAATACCCCCATGCATTCAAATGTTTATATACCTTCATAATACAAACTGTCAAGTCATCTATTCTTTAAATAATCATGATAATATTGAACATTTTTTTTCATATCCCAAATATCTTGCCAAGAAAACATTAAAATTATCCATGCATTTCCAAGGCATAAACTTGGTACACATTCATTCTCTAATTTCAGTTTAATTACATAATAAGACAAAGGCAAATTTACATGTAAAACAATCAGTGCACAACAGCGACATCTCACGTTACATATAAATCATGACAACTCTGATTGTACAGACAGTATGGGATATCAGTGACTTTACACTCAATAAAACAAAGACCTCATTTACGCTTGTGGCCCTGCTGCTTTACACAAAAGTGCTAGTGGACCTTGAATTTGTTCTGATCGTGAAGACGACTGATCTGAATGGAATCTCTCTGGCAATACCTGTCGGTGTACAGGACTTCAATGGTATCGCCACAGAGCCCGCCTAGCTATTGGGACACATTATATCAGGGGAGACAACTCACCATATGTTCTGCACATAGTTCACGGAACTGCTTAAACTTCTGAGAGATCAGTAAATTGGCCTTCCCCACAGCTGCTCGAATTTTGCCCCGCACTGTGGAAATAAATGACAGCTGCTTGACAATCATTAATTTGTCTGTTTGAAAACTTTTACACAGCATTCATACTAGGAACCGAAAGAAATATTTCTGTGGTCTGTTTCATGTTAACATTAAACATAAAATTTCAATGTCAGTGATTTTCAGTTTCTTACAAGATTCTGTTTTATCAAATTACTATATCAAACAGAAGGTTTGTTACAGATACATTAAAACTAGCACCAGCCTGGTTATGTTCAAAAGCATGCAAACCAAAAAATTCCCTGCCAACACAGAGATTGTATTTAGCCTCTTCAAACATTTTTTTAACAATTCTAAAAATAATTGACACCGAGTTTGGCTGCCTGAATCCTTGTACAGCAGATGCACTGGTTCACTCATACCCCACGATACAGAATGACTAACACTCTTACTATGTTACCAGTTATGTCAAGTACAACATGTTGCAACTGTACACAAATACAGCTGTCCCAAGTCTGAAACAACTGCAAATTACGTGTGTAAAAAAAAAAATCTGTGGGGGAGGATTGTTATTTTGCTACATTTTCCTTCCAAAATTTCCCATTTTACCAATAGACTGTATACATACATACCCTAACATGTGATAGCTTGGATCCTGAGTCTCCCTATCTATAAATAGGGGGCACTTCTGCATTATAGATATCCCTCGATATATCTTATGTACTATCCTCTGCATTCCTTGGAGAACATGTAAATTTACTCTGCATTGGACCTCCGACTTAAGATGAGGGTTTTGTGAAATTGTGATTCACTGCATTTCTCACTAACCCTTGACAGTTTATGGGTTTTTTTCATAAAAGGTGGTCAATAGTATTACCATCAAGCTATAAACATAACTTTGACCAGAGTTGAACTTTGACTTTTAGCCAATCAGAGTTCATTTTGTGTAGTGAGTATGCAAATGGTTCTAACATTTGATTTTAATTAAAACACTGAATTTGTTGAAATATACATATTCAGAAAGAATATCAGAACTTTTACCCAAAGACTTCAACCTTGTGACACAAAAACCGTGAAAGAGTACCCCCCCCCCCCCCCCCCAAATTTTCATCTGTCAGTACACACCCTACAGACAAATTTTCATCTGTCAGTACACACCCTACAGACATCCTCTTTAGTGGTGTCCATAACAAGCTAATATCAGCATGTCTGTTACCAAGGCTGGAACAAGTGTTGCCATTATCTGTTGATGCATTTGATTTAATTAGATCATGTAATTATGCAGGAAATTAATTCAGCCCCAAAAATTTAAACATGATATGTCAAGAGTTACAAAAAATGTGGTGGATCACAAACCCTTCAATTAGGAAAATGGGACTACACAGATACCACCCATGAACCCTATCTTCACTAAGAGGGCCTAAATAAAACCGAACCCCCACCACTATAATAAACCTATCACCCTCTAGGCTGTTTAAACAGGATAAACATTAATTTTTGCTGCTGTACAATTTTAAGAATTGGGGTACAAATCTTTTCTTCTTCTTAAATATTTACATCTTTTGATGTTTTAATGCAAAATTTGCAATTTATAAATATCAAAAACAGTGGCTCGGTCTTTAGAAGAACAATTTCAGTTACTCATCAATTAGGCATCATTTGTGACACAATTGATCTCCTGTAAGAAGAGATTCACCAGATGCTAATCAATATAGCAATATTTTAGAGAATCAAACGTCTTTGGTGAAATGGTTTAGGCAAGTGCTACATGAGAGTGTCACTAAACTGTGCACTGCTCTCCATGAATACTTATCATTTCCATTAGTGAACTCTTCAAATTAAAGGCGCGTAAAGTCCTGCTACCGGGACAACATAATGTAAACACATTACTTAGGCATACGTAATATGAATTATGGTATCGAATACATATTATATTACCGACTGCAAACCACAACACTGATAAAGATTCTAAAGTCAAATTTAGGAATTGATATTCTTACAAGAAAACAGACGAACGTATTAAACTATATGTGAGGAAGAGAAGCTACTAAATTTGCCAAATCTGACCGATATAAAGCGTCAATCGCAAGAAGAACGGTGAAGGGAAAAACCTATAAGCACATCCAACACAAGAACTTTTCTTGTAATTAATGTGATGAATATGTTTTTAAAGTTATTCTGTCAGACTATGAAGACATTCTATTTATCATACAATTAGGACAGGTTCATATGGCATGGACTTTGTAATCGTACACGTAACCCCCCCCCCCCCCCCCCCCCCCCCCCCCGTCAATTTCCATATTTTAGACAAGTTGTGTACATGTACATGTATATGCCAAACTGCATTTTTAAAAGCCGTTTATAACACTAATTAACACACCTAATGCATTTCCCAAACTGCATCTAAGCTAATTTGAAAATTACAAAAAATATTGATGGACTTGGGTGTCCAAAGAACATCGTTGTTTGGGAATTTTTCAAATAGGTTTGGTGTGTGTTGGAGTTTAAAAAACATGAAACTTCTTTAATAAGATAGTGTTAGAATATTTGAAAAAATGCAGTTTGACTAATGGTAATTTTATTTAAAAATACACCATGCATTTTAACTTTTAAAGTGGGGGGGGGGGGGGGGGGGGGGGGTGCTCTGAACGTTTCGTTTATGTCCAGTAATCTCGCACTTGCTCGCGAGATTTGTGCATTTTCTTACCAATGACGCACAAGAGTCATCAAAGCGCGATAACTCCAACGAGCTGGTAATGAGAAGTATTGTTGAAGCACATGAGAATTCCCAGCAAGTGAAATTGACCTATGACACAGTATAGACTCATTACACTTACCGTCCTCGGAGATATTGGGACTCTGCAGGTATCCCTCGATCTGGTGACATTGGGTCATCAATCTGTCCGCCCACTGTTGAGTGATATTCAAAAAGTATTCACCATCCTACAACATAAAACATGGAAGTCTTTTACCACTGACTAAATCTCTATTCCCAAATCTAGAATATGTACCATCATCATAAATGGTGCATGGATTTCAATGACTTGCTGTGTTCAGTATGGGCTCAAGAAGACCTAATTTAAAATTGAATGGGGGAAAAGTCCACTTTTTACAAGAACTGACATTTTTTTTTTTAATCATTTTCAATTTTTCGTAGATTTAAAATACATGCCTTTAAAATTAGTGAATTTCTATGATCATCTAAATTCTTATTCTGAAACTTACCTTTCTGCACAAAAAAATATTAACAGTATTGTAAATCCCACTACATACAACTGTTGGAGCATTCTAAATCTTTTTACTAATGATGCATAAACCATTCCTCTCCTTACATTTGGTACATTTACCCGTTTTCTGCCTATTTATAGCATGCATTCCCCACTACATTCCTCCTTTTATGTCTACAATACATTTACCCGTTTTCTGCCAATTTATAGGCATGCATTCCCCACTACATTCCTCCTCTTATGTACATTTACCTGTTGTCTGTCTCCAGTTGGATAGTGATCTTCCGGTAGTACAAATCTGTCCATTTTCTGAGGTACCATTAGAGATAAGACCATTGTCATACACTAGGGGCTGGGGACATATTAAACCCAGTTCTAGGTTACTGTTAGTAGCTGAGGTCTTTCTCAAAGGGGAGGTCACTTTAGTGACTGGCATGTCTGGATTGGATTTGTTGTCTGATTGTAATGATGAACAGCTAGAGTACGGTGAACGCTTTTCTATGGATTTATACGAACTATACTGGCTATATCTCCCGTATCCACTCACAGCACCACTTAGTTTTAGATACGACGGAGTCTTTGTGTTCTCTTTAAATTCCGTGTCAGCCACTGAGGCCAGTTTTGGCATGCTTGTGAAAAGTACTGCATTGTCTGACGTAGATCGGATTTTCCCGGAGTAATGATCCCCCGGTAGGGAGGTAGGGCTGAGGGCACTCTCAGATCCGAGGGTATTCGCTCTGCTGCCTAAAGCTGGTCTCTTGGAGCTGTTACTAGACCCACCTCGACTTAATAATGAGGCTTCACTATCTGTAAATAAACGAAGAGTAATTAATCACAACATTAAAAATATCTGTGTCATGGGATGAAGTGTTACAAATCTTTACCAATAGTGGATAGTGCAATTGAGACAGTTGATGAGGCACTCTGTATGAGTCACCAGAATTTCATATACGGCTTTTAGTGCCTGATTTCACCAAAACTTGATTACATTCCATAATACACAGTCCGTTATGTCACACTCACTGGAATAAAACATTGTATCGGTATTTTTTCCCCACAATCCCCTCCAGATACCGATGTACTGGCTTAGAACACGCCTTTCACTCTCAAGTCATCCATTAATGCTAGTACCCAAGTGATTTTTTTTTTAAATCACGATGCATACCCAACATAATAAGCAACCCCTTAAGCTATCACAGAAGCAACACCTTGATGTGAACTGCAATCAGTGTAAGCAGTAACAAGTGTGTGAATCAATGGCTGAGGACTCAGGGAGTCAGCTTGTGGTACAGGTCTGTAGAAAACACCAATCAATAGTCCCACAATAAAAAGTCATCCTTAAAGAACCAAGTCCACTAAGCTTGTCACAGGTTGACGAGACTTTCCTAGCACTTTACTGATCTACAGGACAGATATTCAGGACAATTACCTGATGCAAACAGTGACTCACTCGCCATCTTTAATTTTGCGTGATCTCAGATAAAACGACAGACTTCCCGTTACTTATCTACTTTTGTTTTTCTGCCGTTTCCTTCCTGATAATGAGTAGATACTGAAGAATGTGTCGCCTGCACTACATAGAGAAAGTGTTCAGGATCTGACCCCCCCCCCCTCAGTACTACATAGGAAAAGTGTCCAGGACACCCCCTCTCCCAGTACTACATAGAGAAAGTCCCCAGGACCCCCTCCCCCAGTACTACATAGAGAAAGTCCCCAGGACCATCCCCTCCCCCAGTACTACATAGAGAAAGTCCCCAGGACCATCCCCTCCCCCAGTACTACATAGAGAAAGTCCCCAGGATCTACTCCCCCAGTACTACATAGAGAAAGTCCCCAGGACCCTCCCCTCCCCCAGTACTACATAGAGAAAGTCCCCAGGACCGTCCCCTCCCCAAGTACTACATAGAGAAAGTCCCCAGGATCTACTCCCCCAGTACTACATAGAGAAAGTCCCCAGGATCTACTCCCCCAGTACTACATAGAGAAAGTCCCCAGGATCTACTCTCCCAGTACTACATAGAGAAAGTCCCCAGGATCTACTCCCCCAGTACTACATAGAGAAAGTCCCCAGGACCCTCCCCTCCCCCAGTACTACATAGAGAAAGTCCCCAGGATCTACTCCCCCAGGACAGCCAGCTAACACGCGGTAGTACTATAACATGGCAATGACCTGATCTCACATACTAACTCGTAAATGTCTACTCAACGTGTCACTACTGCAGGTGCATGCAATGTAGTACTTAGTAGATTTAATCGAGCTAACATAACTAGAAGCTTTCTACATCACAATGTATGTAGCCATTAGTTTTTACTGTACACTCTGACACCTTTAGCGTTTCATGTTCATTGTGTGCCATCAAATAAAGCAATATATTGGTTAATTATACTTATAATGCTGACCTTTTGAACTCATGATTAAGTCCATACACACAACACTCCTATACACATTTTTGCGATGACACACTTGTGAAGAGAGTAACAACTTCCTTTCTGAAAACCAGTCTATACTCCAGTGATTTATATAATATAGGCGACAATTAAAAAATTTGTTAGCGACAGAAATATGAATATAGTCATTAGATTACAGCGTGAATAGCGTGGGTAAAAACTACATTAATTTGGTCAGGAAATGGAAATCTTCAAAATTCATTTCCTCACAAAACGAATTAAACAATAAAAAATACAACATATAATTCTAATTCTCCTTACAACACATATGATACATCCCTTAAAAACCAATCACTCAGAGTAATCAATGTCCCCACAGTTCTGAAGAATCCAATTTACCCTGTGTCAAGCCAAGAAATATATTACCGTGCCCAGAGATAATATACATTCCAAGACAATTAATATTTCGTTTAAATGCATCTTGGGAGATTATCGAGTTCTCCTCAAGTTAATAAGATTTGGCATCCTGGAGCATTAAATAAATCACGGGATTTATAAATGAATGAAAATCACCCCTATTTACTCACCATGTTAAAAGTATGTCTCAGTTCAAAACAAGAATTCAAGCTCGTGAGTATCCCCGAGAAACTAGAACAAAATAACACACACAATATTTTCCTGGTTATTTTAGCACACAGCACATGTCTGCCCTCGATCTCACAAAAAACCAGACCAACAGGAAGGAAGCAGGACTACCACAGCTCATTTTAATCTTCAAACTCCAATGGTTTTAATCATTTTCATCCCCCTCGAACAGCTGACTGTTTTTGCTCTCTAACCTGGTATACATAGCAGCAACAATTTTCAAGACCTCATTATATCAAGATTTGGATTTTTAAAAAAAACATAACATTCAAGTAAGCTGGGAAAGATGTAAATTTGATATAAGTAGACCAAACATGTGTAAATATCAATATAAATATGTCATTCTGAAGGAAATGATGGCAGGAAATTACAAGTGATTCAGACTTTCCGTGAAACTCTCAGAAATCAAAACAGAGTTCAAGGAGTGGTCAGTGGAACTGAACAGAGATTATGTAGTATTGTTACTTCCAGATCAAAATTATAGAGATTTTCATATCTCTCTGTATGTCCTATAATATTGAAATGTAAGGGGAAAACTAGATAATATAAAATTGTCAGTTATTATCATCCTATACAAAAAAGACTACTGAAATGGGAGGGGGGGGGGGGGGCCTAAATAATATAAAATTCTTGTTCATTATCATTCTATAAAAAAGAGAGACTGGGAGTGCATAGATTTTTAGGAAACTATTTTTTTAGATCCCAAGGACCGAATGATCCCCTCATGAGTGCACTCTGCTCTGACCATCACTAACAGAAAGCTTGTGGAGCAGCCATAATCCATTTCAATACAAAACATTGGCAAAAATTTTCCTGCTTTTCTTAACTTTTCTTAACTTCTTTTATCGAGAACCAGAGTTTGAAAAAATAAAAACAACTAAGAGGTAGATCTACAGGAGGGGGGAGGGAGATTTAAAAATGAAGAAACGGGAATAAATTCCAATAGATCTGTTCTGATCTTCCCTCAGAAATTCCTGTTCACCCTTGAGGTGACCTGTCACAGCTGACAGCAGCAATACAGGTTACGTACCAGCCGTCACTCACACTGTCTTTTACCAATAACACAGACTGTAATAGGACAGGTCATTATCACACATAAAGTCATACATACTGACAGAATGGTCATTTTGAGGTAACGGACCCTTCATCCTTATTCCTGGCCAGCCGGTCGGTTCGTACACAATACCTCACAACAGTTCACTGACTAATATAAACTATGCAATATACTCTCGTGTCATATGCCTTCGTCAGATTTCTCATTGGTCACGGTTTGTGATTACACGGGGGCTAGTTCAAAACACACCTCTCCTTAATGACTGACATTAATACACAAAATCTCACAATTACCAGAAAATGCATTCATTTCATTTGATGAATGAACAAGTTTTAAAACCTGGATAGCACTTTTGATGTCTTTTCTGTCTATGAATATCAGTAGGTCTACACAGTTATAGATTTTGAAATGACTGTAATCTTTTTTGAATCTGTAATGTCTTTGTTTATGGAAATTGAAATGAACAGCTGAAATTGAGTGCCAAATTGGAACAAAAACAAATTTACAACTTAACTCTGACCCGAAAAAAACAAGTGGTGTACACTAATCCTACAGAGGCAGTCCACTCAAGCAAACATTACACACCGCCAAGACATTGTAATGAAGTGTTAGAATACTTACTGAATTTATGGGAACGTCATTCATACACCTAACTCACTAAAGAACAGACTAATACACAGGGGAAAAAAACGTCGAACTTCAAGAACCAGTCCACCCTATAGTCAATCCACAGACTGCTAGCTTTCATTCGCCCACTCTACATCTCCCCAACTCAAACTCATTATAATTAGTGTATTGAAGATAATTGCTGAATTGTCAGTCTCAATAATGCCCAGAATGGATTAAAAGATCTTCCATTTCCTGTTCCTACTCCCTACCTGCCTTAATGCAATCTCTTGGGACCAGGCTTAATGGTAGACATAATGTATAGCTAGCTCCCCTGATAAGTCAACACACGCAAATCTAAAGACACAGAATCCTGCCTATACCAGACTTCAAATAATTCAACCTAATCAATATACTTATCATCAACTATGATTTAATTTAATTGATATATCCATCAAGTTGATTACATATTTGCTCTGTCTCTCCATCCCCCTCTCTGTGGGAGGGACTGTCTTCTCTCTCTCTGATCTCTTCCTCTCTCTGATCTTCCTGTCTCTCTCCCTCTCTATCTGTCTCTCTCCCTTCCCCTCTTTTTCTCTCTCAATATATATAGATATATACACACACATACATATTTGATCTCTCTCTCTCTCTCTCTCTCTCCCTCTCTGTGTGTGTGTGTCTGATTTCTTTCTCTCTCAGCAATAGATTCTATCAGGTGTTACAAGCTGTAGCCTTTACATCACTGTGCCCCCCCTCCCCCCTCTCTCTGATCTCTCACCCCCCCCTCTCTCTCTCTCTCTCTCTGATCTCTCGCACCCACCCTCTCTCTCTCTTAGCAATAGATTCTATCAGGTGTTACAAGCTTCAGCCTATTGATTACACTGACTCATTCACTGTCACCTTTACACATTCAGCATTTTCTATCATTGCCATTGATTTTACAATAACGTTTACTGATTGTAGGACACCTCCTGCAACTGTGCTAAAACACCAGACTATAGAAAACAAAAGGCAAGGACAAGCGAAAAAAAAAAAAAAAAACACAAAAAAACCCCCCACCAACAACACACAAATCAAAAGCCCCTTACTGCAAAGCGACAAAAAATAGCAAACTACAAACCCCTTATGGCAAAGGGACAAAAAATAACAAAGCACAAACTCCTTGAGGCAAAGAGGAGAAAAAAACACAAAACCCTCTCACATCTGCTCACTTTTGATTCACAAATATTTTGTTTTAAACTTACCTGTGATTTCAGTCATTCTCAGCTTGATATGCATTCCAAATATCCTTTTCCACAAAACATAAATTGTTCAATACAAAAGCTCCGTGCGGTTTGCTAACCAGTCTATTTTCTGTGTTGGTTCAGACCACCAAAATCCCAGACTAATAATTCTGATCTCAGGCCAGAAACACACAGTCCTTTATATTTAGTTTTAATTATTTTTCACCTAATCCAATCAACTCAAAGACTTGTTTGTACTCATATCAACATGATCAGCCCCAAACTGTCAACAGCTACACCTCACCAATCAAACAGGTTAAGGTTTAGGACAAGATCTATGTCTGTATTGTTAAACTCCCCAGGCAAGTGCTGTGGACCAATTAATGTGAACTGGTCACTAATTAATTAACTAGTCATGCTGCAATGGTCTCTTGGTCACCCCACAGGTCAGTTGTCAAACAAGATTTACTGGACGTGAGACTACATAATAGTCAAGCTCATTGATTTCTATCAATCCATAACAAGCCTACAAGGTCATCAGTACCAGAGTTCTCCCACAGCGGTACGCACTATACATACTGACGACAAAGACCTGTATCAGCACTTCTCAATTAGTAAATGTTTTTATGTTTAATTAAATGGTTTTTCAACACAAAAATTGTTTCATTTCCTTTTTTATCTACCTTTACAAATAATGAAGTGTGCCTAATCTAAGTTTCTAATTAGACATCTGTATTATTGTCTGTTATCAGCAACAGGTGGGGATGAGAAAATCTCTTTCATTCATTACCATGCCCGTCATATAACCCTCTAATGTACATTCTGATCTAAAATTTCAAACATGAACCTGAGCTTGCCCATCTGATCCTCACCAGGTACAATATCAATTAACTAGGTAAACGAACATCTGTCAAATATTTTTATCATATCATTCATACCTTTTTGACAATTCATTCATTCTCTAACAAAACTATTTACAGGTACGTTAATAGAAATGTCATCAAGAAAAATCTCGACCTACGACACGATGTGGTGGGCCCCCTCCCCCTGTATACCCAGTACTTACCAGTTCATCCCTACCACTGTAATAGCAGATAAAATTCCACACTCACTGGTAATTAGACCACTTGTTTCCCTAGTGGTAAGGAATGTGGCACACTTTGATGAGTTACGAATTTGTCCTGAAGCTGCTACTGTTTAGCTGTGTCTGATGTCAGACAATACACATGGGTTTACCACAACAGCCAGGTGGACTTTTGGAAAGTGTTACTGCTCCACAGATTACCCCCTAATCAGACACTTACCTGTGATATTTACATGATATTTACACACTACACAGCTATCTTGTTATTGCTGACCACTAAACCACTGCAGGACTAATTAATACAGCCTTAAACCAAAAAAAACCACTGCCTTCAGTGACCAGTGTAAAACATTTGAAACAACTTTGTTACAGAATGACAAACTGCTAAACCACTGCAGGACTAATTAATACAGCATTAAGGGATTACCAAAAAAACACTGCCTTCAGTGACCAGTGTAAATCATTTGAAACAACTTTGTTACAGAATGACAAACTGCTAAACCACTGCAGGACTAATTAATACAGCCTTCGGTGATTACCTAATATCAATACGGTAAATCATTTGAAACATTACCTTTGATGAAAACTTTGTTACAGAATGACAAACTGCTGCATTAACATGTCTATGGCATCCTGGCCTGGGTTATGACCTTTCACTTTATATATATACAACATAACTTCTATCTATTGTTTTGCTGGCTGTACTAAAAAACCGGTGACTCACTCAGCGAAAATCAAGAGTCCTTCCTGAGACACGAATCACACTCGACAAAACAAAACCCCTCAACTATTGTAAAAACTTATTCACATTTTCTTTAGGAGTAAATAAAACCTATAAATATTTCTCTTCAATTGCTTAGCTACACAGATTTCAGTTTGTAAATGGGAAGATGTGTACAAAATTATATATATATAAAAAAAAAAAAAAAAAGAAGAAAGAAGCAAGATACCATACCTACAACTCCACATCTCTCATGAAAATCCAGAGAATTAGTCACTTCCACATTTTCAATTACACAGAGCAACACGCAACAAGAATTTTCCGAATTTCAATCCCATTAAAAGGTTTAAATTTATCTGTTGGAACTTGAAGTGTAAAATCATAACCTATAAGAACTGTGTATTGGCTTCACAGCATTATTTACATAAAGACAGGATAAATTTTCTATGGAGTGGATTCAACACCATTTAAAGTACCCGATACCAGTAGCCTTTCAAATGTTCAAATAAATCTTTTATACCAATCATAAACGACAACCTTAAATTTATTTCTCTGTCCAAAACAGCATAATGCATCATGTCTACCTATCAATGGATAATGAGACAAGCTAGGGCTGATTAACTGTGAAAACTCACCCTGTCATTATCAATTTAATGGTGGTAAAATATTCCATCTGTATAGACTCACAAGTCTGTCTACATAAGCAATTACAAAATATCACAATTTTCTTAACCAAAATAATTATCTACACATTTTCAGATTGTTGGTTTTAAAAAGAAGAAAACCTACCAGGTAAGTGAACAATGAACTATGAAAATGTTTTCCAAATCCCTTCCTGACCACTGTCCAAACTAAATACATGTAAAACTAAGCCAGTCTGAGAAGTGACCAGTCTGAAAAGTGACCAGCGCACCTGCCCAGTCTGACATTAATCTTCTGTCATAAACAAGCAGAGAACCAGTGATGGATGTTACATTTGTTTATAGTGACAGGACCTTGTTGTACAATGATTTGTGAACTATCCTGGCTGGTTCCACTACCCCTGATCTGATGATTCCACAACCAGCGTTCCACCTTAATATAAAGTTACACACACACACACACCTTACTGCACAGCTGAGTCACATTGTTAATCTGATATGGAGGATATGTACAATATTTTAAAATTGAGAACTTTAGTGTTAAAAAATGAAGGTTTAGTAGAAAGAAACCTGGGGGAAAAAAACCTGCTGGACTCGAGTGCATGAACTATAGATCAGCAGTTCACCCATTACCCTACTGATCTACCCAGCTAAGCAATTCTATTTAAAAAATTATGTTTTTCAAAAAGGTAGTCAGCCATTATCATGATGTATTATTCTTCTTTAAAGGGGCATTAGCTGTGAAAGTGATGGCAACTATTTTTTTCTCAAAATCTCTTAATGGCATAGGAATGCATATCAATGACTAATAAAATTATTTATTTTGTACAAAACAAGAAAAACCTACTAAAATTATCTTAGATAACTACTTATAGTGTAAAGAAATATATAAGGAAGAATAAAAGGCATGCAAGACAATAATTATCTTATCACTAAAATTACATATTCATGTGCTTGCTTTGAGGTAAAAAATTAAACACTGGTGCTATTACTGAAATGTATAATATAGAGCAATTTTCATTGAATTCAACCTTTAGTGATAAAATGACAGCTAATGCCCCTTTAACTTTTTAAATACACTTTTGGGATCAGTGAAGATAGTTTGCTAGTTACACACTCCTAATACACAATGAACTATGTCACATATACATGTACCTAGACAGTATGAGTGATGGATGACAGGAAGACTGCAAGGGTTATCTGCCCATAGTATCCCCCCTCCTCCATAAGTAATCAAATCATGTGACTGTTCATGTATGCTAATTGAGGAATAAAAAGTTCCATCAATAATTCACGTTAATTGTTCCCTGTAGGGTTTATCTACTTCATCAGACAGACTGACCTTGAACATCTCACACATAGATTTCCTTCCTGACTAATACAGTTATTTACAATACTACAGGTGCATATTACACCATATCAGAAATGCTGCCAAATGGCCATCTAAATCCTTTTTTTATCGTTTTTAATGACTCTACTTAATATTTACTGAAAGCTACCAGCATCATGGACAAAACCCACCAATGTTTCAAAATAAACCAGGCACATCCACAAGGATATTTGAAAGCAGTATCTAACCTGAATAATAAAGCAGGCATATCTACAATCATCTACTGTTGATAAACTTAATTACGTCAAAAACTGCAGTATTTTGTGGAGAGAAATCCCACTCACCTGTGAGTGTGTTGTCAAGGGAACATTCACCAATGGAATCCTCATTAGAAAGTGCACTGAGCATGGAGGACTGTAGAACTCTCGGGGATTTCGCCACCACACGGATGTCCAGAGAGCTAGGTGGATCCACGCGGGTCAGTGGCTCAGCAACCGACTGTTCACCACTGGAAGAGGGAGCATCCGCCTGAGACAAATTCTCTTTGTCCGTCCCTGGTGGTGACAGTGCAGCAGTGGCCCTCATGGCCTGGGGTCTGCTTTGTCGATGGACCTCTCCCTGGAGCTGAGAAGACTCTGATGAACTCTTTGGTGATTGTTTTTCTTTGAATCTTTGGTAGACGTCTCGCTCTGTGATGGTGTTTTGTTCGATGGACTTGAGAATTCTGTTGGAAGAGGTTGGCATTTGGTTTTGTTTGTCTTCCTGGACAAAGCCAGCCTCGCGGTCAGCTGACAGATAATCCAGACTGTCCTGGCTCCTGGTCGTAGACTGTGTTTTGGACCGTCCCATCAGCTTCAGAAAGGAGCTCCTCACTTTACTGCGAGATAAACTCATATCCTGAGACCCAGCTGTGTCTACACTTGAGGTAGATCCCTTGTCCTTGCGAGATTTCCGCCCCAGTCTCGGAGATAACTTTCTAAAAAAGTTTCCAATGCTGCCTCCAACAGATTTTTTTGTTGGAGTTAGTCTGTTATTATCCTCTAGACCGGGATGTGAAGGCACCGAATTTGACCGCTCAGCTTTGACATCTTTAACCAGGCTATTGTGCGTAATTCTGGCCCCTGGTGGGTACCTCTCCTCAATTTTGGCCTCTGCTAACTTCTTCACTTCCTCCGAGTACTGGTTTGTGATTGCCTGTCTGTAACTTACTGTCCGGTCATGATCGTATTCCTTACTCAGCTGGTGTACAGGAGGCATTGGTTTCTGTGGGGAGGGAGATCCGCCATTGGTCAATCCATTTTTAGCATTCTGCCGTCCCATCACTCTTTTCCGACTGTTCTGACTAGAATCTGTCACATCAACACCATTTTTATCAGAGTATTCATTCACAATCAGCTCAGTCATTTCCCTGATTTTTGAAGAATAATCCATTTTTCCTCCTGGGCTTTCATAATCTGTAAATGAAGGATCAAAAGCTGGGTCCACACTCGAGTTCAGCTCGTCCCCTTGCAGAACCTCCGTTTCATGATCATACGAGTCTGAATGTCTCACAGTAACTTTGGCATCATATGTCACATGTTTTGGGCTCAGCTTGCGCCCTACTGCACCGTGTTCAGATTTCATGCTGGATGTTAAAACGCGAGCTGGACTCGTCGATCGACTGCGCTCTTTCGACACTCTGGCAGGAGTAAGCACAGCACTGAAACTGGTCCTGTAGGGCTGGGGAATCCTAATGTCAATCTCCTCACTATCAGACACCTGATCCGATGGATTACTTGCAGATTTGTGGCGAGTTATACGATCCGAGACCAAAAGCGATTCCTTCTTGTTAGATCTGTGGTCTAACACAGACTGCGGAGCTAGTGTATCCATGGTGATGACTGGGATGGTGGGTCACACACTCAGAGGAAAGTTTTCTCCACAGAAACATGATGGCGGGTCAATCTGAAAAAGGTAAATCACAATGGAATTAATCACATTGTTTCATACACATATACAGATGTACTTTTGAAGATTACAAACAATTTTGCAAGGTATCCTCATCTTTCAGTATCAATGGCTGTTAAAAATGCCCAATCCCTAATAAATAAAATTTTAAAAATAAATAATACAAATTAATTCTGTCATTGTGAAATCAAATTATTTCAATAGCAAGATAAAATAAGCTAGTGTGTTGGTAATGTATGTTTCAAACAACACCACTTTGGAGTAATTTCCTCAAACTAATTGACCAAATTGATGTTCCTTATTTAAATTTTTTTTACAATAACAGAAATTCACCTCAACAACCACACTGTATTCACAAGGCACTGAATGCTCCCAGAAAACACAACTTGAACCTGTGGGGTCAGGTAAAACAAAACACACCACAGGCACCTGTCACACTAAACCAGTGATCATGTAATACAAAGGATTCCTGAATTTCTACAAGGCATTTTACAGTGACACCCTGACCTATATATAAAAAATCATTCAATCATTTCAGGCCACATAAATCACCAAACTAGCACATAGATACCATACTTTTGTTACTATTCCTGTACGAGACCTGACTGGTTCTTGTGTATTTAAAACAACTATCAAATACTTATAGCTTGATTAAACCACTCTGTTGTAACAGGAGACTTACTTCAATGGAGGGTCCGTAAGACACTACCAGGAAACAACAGTACTAAGCATACCTGGGCAGGTACACTTACCTGGGCAGGTACACTCTAGGCGACAGGCAGGTGACAGGGAGATAGGGGGCTGATAATGTTGTCCAATCCCACAAAAGAAGCCATTTACCTTACACAATGGCTTCAACTGATCAAGAGATAGTCCTGATAGTCATACATTTGTACTTTTGTTAAACCCTTTACAACTACCATTATATGTAAATAGAGAACTTGTACACACTAAGCCCAGAGAGAAGTCACACACAGACAGATATCTACAGAGGTCCTTCCTATCAGTCAATCACCCCATCCAAAATAAAACCATAACAAGCATGGACTGTTTGCTTTCTAACTTAATTTACAAAGTCTTCACTTTTATCTATTGAAATTATAAACATCATTCAATAAAAGACTAAGGTACCTATTGTGCAGGTATGAAATCTCTGCATAAAGAAATTCTATCACCCCACCCAATGTTTACCCTGTTTGAAAAATAACAACTTCAGTCTGATGGTGTCAGACAACATATGAACCCCGTCAATTTTCTCCAATCAATTTCCAAGCTAAAGCAACTGTATGTGAGTATTTACTATCAGACCAAACTACACTGAATTTAGGAAAAACATTGATTGGGGGTAAAAATTCAGTTCTAGTAACAATCACAAAAATGTGGTAAAAAATTTTAAAAAGTGGGAGTATTTCCCTGATAAAGTGTAGTAATACACATATTGATTTCACAGCTTGGTCTCACCAGCTGATTCAATACGTTTAAACTAAAAACATCCCCCCAATGACTCTAGACAGGGAAAATCAATTCTAATTTGATTGCTGAATTATTGTAAATTCAAATTTTAAAAGCCCAGTTACAAACACTTGGAATTAAATAACAAATTGTTCAGTTACATTTAGACACATCATGATATTGTGAAACACCGTATTAATAGAACGGTTGATATCAATAGCCAAAGTTTCCTCGCATCTGAACCTATCTCCTATGAAAACATTGATTATGCAGTTTGCCTATCTTCCTAATGGTATAATTAGTTTCATAGTTTGGCAAATTGTTTGCATGCTAGGATGTTTCTAGATGCCATCAAGAAGAAGTTATCTTGAAGAGAAAGAATTAGTTGGCTTTCTCTCCATTCACAGAATTCTGACTCAGGCACATCCTTCGTTTGAGTAAATCCACATGACAAAGTCTCCCCCTCATCCTTTGAATTATCTCAGAGTTTTATCAACTTCTTCAGATGTGCAACATTTAACAAGCACATTCCATACCTGTCTAAATCTAATTGGTTAGACTTGAGGACGTTGTCTTCCAAGTTTGTATAAACACCAAGGCATATACAAAAATCGCACCCCCCTGGATTTGAATTTTATAATGGTTATTCTTGAAACCTTGAGATTCTCTTCCAGATGCTTCTATAAGAACTAACAAACTGTAACTGTAATCAATTTTTAACTTCCAACACCACTAATTCTGCAGTGCAAAATATCGACTTTATGATATCCATTTTAACTGTAAATTCGGACACAAAACATCTCATGAACAAGAGGACAGGGTAAGATGTCTTAGGAAAACGACTTGAGTGGTATATATATACACACACAATATGATACAGTTAATTTTCTTTAGAGCCTCTAAGAACCACAAGTGCCTAATCTGGGGATGTTACTGAGCCAATCCAATTCAGGTGTAGTGGCAAATCTAATCAGGAGTGGATCAAAGATCTTCTTTGAAATCTTGAAACCTTATCATGCTTATCTAAACTTAATATATATCTGTGAAATGATGCAATTTCTATCATTTGATCGAACTGTCAACACACACCAAACACAAAGCCTGTTTAAGGACTGATCATAGTCTAAATTTTCCAAGGAAAACAATGTTCTTCTTAATGTTTTCTAAAAACTGAGAGAAATTAAGAATTTGAAAATCACAACAAAATAGATATAGATAGATATACCTTTGGCCAGCCATAGTAAATCCTGCCTTATTTAATCCCCAGTCTGAAACACAAATAACAACAGCTAGGCAACGAACCGCCACCAAATGCTGTACATTCCTCACACTGAAAGAATCCAAGTATTTACTGAGAAGAGTTTGAACCAAAGAAAAAAATCACCCAGCCCTCACTGCGGCTGATTGGTTCTAGCCAGGTTTCTGATGCTGGAAAGTGACCAAAGCTCAAAATCCTGTCGGAGGAAGCGGAAGAAAAGCCAAGGCTGATGTTTCTCGCTGGCTGATGTTAAAAAGTCAATAGGATTCACCTGAAGTGAACGTTATCCAGAAAACCTCCCGGAAATCCAAAACACAAATTGATCCGCCTGAACTGATTACTGTTTCAGATCAAACGTCATCCCACAGCATAAATCAATCCGTGACCACAGGAAATTAACACAGGGGTTAAAGATCTGTTTCCAATACAGGAGAGAAATAAACTGAACATTAGTAGAAGTCTTGAGCCACTAACTATCTGCACATACAACACAAGTCAGCGTTTTTATTGACTTTCACATAAATCTGCCTATAAATCGCCTATAACTTATACCTATGCATATTGCCTTATGAAGCAGTTTTGGGCTGTCAAGACATGACCTCTGACCCGACTAATCACCTTCAGTTCTAAGGAGACATCCCATCACCTTCGTCCCTCAGGACCCCACAGACTTACTTCATTGTGGGACTAGCAGCTTGAGTTTCTTCCCAGCCATAACAAATGGATGAAAATTTTGATTTCTCCCCTAAATTACAGTTTTTACTGATCATTACCTACAATGGTACCGTACAGGTCCCTCATTATCCCAGCAAAACTATTGTCTGGGTGAGAGAAGGCTGGGGGTGGGCTGTTACAGGTATTTAATGAATATCCGACTTCTACTACTGGTAATACTCAATCAATATTGATTATACATGCTGTGCATACATGTTTACTTGTTTCATGTACAATCTCTCTCTCTCTCTCTCTCTCACTTAAAAACATGACAAGTATATTTTTTAAAGAAGTATTTTTGAAGACTGCAAATTGCTATAAAAAGAGACCACCTTTCAGATTGGTAATGCATTGCTACTAATTACCAACCATCTACTATACACAAACAATACAGAGACATCCATCAGCTTTATCTTAACAAACTGTAATTATACTGAATTTCTAGAGATCATCCTAATTCATGGGGAAATTGAATGAGCTATTGAAAATTGGTGAGAGGAACATTATTTGAAATCGGATATAATAAATGTATAGCCAAATAACTATATATATCAGCACTCTATTCCCCCATCAAAATTCAGTCGTGCTTGTTTAGAGATTGTGCATTTTTGTATATGACCCCTGAAGTGACTTAGTTCACTATTGTTATTCTAAATTTCATTAAACTGATCTGGATTTTGGCATCATAAAGATGACATTTTCTCAATTTTTTGGGTACTTTTACAGAAAAGACAAGTAGTTATTTTTCACTCAGTTTTACTTCCAGAAAGCATCAAGCATGGATCGGCTAGACTCTATCATATTAAGCCATAGATCTTTTTAGGTGATAGAAAAATACTGCTTGTCCAAAGTTGTACTCTGTTTTCTCTAAGAATGTTTACAAAAATAGCATTCTAACAAAATTTGAGTCAAAGTGAGAAATTGTATCACTTTTGATGTTACTCACAATTTTGTGAAATATGACTAACATTTCAGGTTCTACAGGGTCCAAAAAAACTGAATATGCATAACTAGAGAACATGTGTATGCCCAAAAAGCCATCACCATATTTCAAACTTAAAATTGCAGAATAAAACTCTTCTATTTACATTCTAATTACCGTATTAAAGAGAATTTCATTTGTCACGTGAATGTGGTGATGTTTGCAGAAGTCTAAATTAACTAGTACGAGTGTGGGATAGGGAAATTCCACCGAGGGGACAAAATTTGCAGTCTAGGATGAGGCTTTGCCGAATCTTGTTTCAGAGGTGGAATTTCCCTATCCCACATGAGTAAACAATGAAAGGTTATTTTTCTCACATTTTACCCACTGTTTAGTGCATTAAATCAGGAGCTTTGAGAAAATTCAAAATTATCAAAATCCTCATTTGAACTTCAATGCAAAAACTTTTTAGACAAGCGGAAAGAGTACCTGAAAATTGTTTACATTATAAGTGTAAACTTGTCCACCAGAAAGCTGTATCAAATTGAAATTTAAAGAAAACAATAGAAAATATTTTACTTCACCGTGTAACATAAATCTTCACCGTGTAAAGTAAATCATAAAAAATATATGATGTTACAATCAATGATGTCACAGCAGTGGGAGACAGAAAAATCTCACATGGCTGTCTCGCATGGGTAAAGTTGATCTCACAGTGGTGATAATGTGAGAAAGAAACATCTTAAGAAAAAATTCAAGTGTACATAACTGCATTTTTGTGCATGTGTTGTTACATCTCTGATAAATGAGTATTAAAAAAGGCTCTCTCTGTCTCTTTCCCTTTTTTCTCTCTCTCTGTCTTTCTCTCTGTCTTTAGAACTGACCTGGTACACACTTTGGTTACACTGAGGGCGGGGACTCCTAACCTGACACCACACCTACAAAAAACAAACAGGTCTTATCATCAAAACAGAAAAACAAGGGTCAAAGGTTACAGACAATATGAATGTTACAGCTCCCAGCAGATGCTGCATCAAATCCACCAGATTTTAAATGCAGTAATTATTGCCATGCATTAGTATGACTCATAAGCTCCCACTAACCATTAAGTAGTGTTGAAGTTCTATTACTGTCCTTTCATACAGAAAAAATCTTTTTAACACGCTGACATGCAAGTTGTTCAACATCATAAATTCATTGTACACTACACAGTAAAAGCTTGTGTCTATCATACATTCATGATGTCATGTTGGGGAGAGATGGATACATAATTGGAGCTGTTTAATTAGTTAATGGCATCCCCAATAATTTATCACAGGGGTCATATTCTTCCCAGAGAACAATTTAAAAATCACAATGGATGATTTATCTAATCAATTATTACACTGTGTTTCCAGTCATATTAAATTTGAGAGGAGTTTATTGGCATTTGCATTTGTGTAAATTTCTATGGTAACATTGCGTTTTATCACTAATGCACATTGTTTCTAGGTATGCTCATAATTTGTCAAGATTGATAAGTGATATCCTACTCAGAGATCTAGAGGCCCCAATCCTGAATAGCTAATCTTCATATGTTTTTGTGTGTAAGGTATCACAATATTAGAAAGTCGCACAAATGATGTCGTTTGCTGGGCTTTGTTTTTCAATACAAAACTCACACACACACATCACTGCATTAAACAGCAACAGAACAGGCACAATTTTAATATCTGTGATCATGATCAGTTGAAAATGATGTTACATATTTCAGGGTCACAACAAATAACCTGACCAAAAACCTTGGTGATATGTGGTAAATTTTGGACAACCAATACTTGAATTCAGACAAGTCAAAGTTTGGGTTCATCTGCCCCAAGGACAAGTGGAATTGAAAGTTACCAATAAGGTCTATCCCTGAAGCCATGGTATGGACAAAAAATTAACACATTTTGCATTAGTGACTTTGAACTTGGTCAAATGACCTTGGGTCTGAAACTATGACACACTACCTAGTCATAAGCTACTTTGTGATAAGTGTGAATTTCTAAAGCATCTTCATTACAAAATAATGCCCTAAACAAATTTGGTGGATAGGCAATAATTCCCAAATCTCCCTACTCTGACAGTGGTACAGTGGGTAATTAGGGTGCAGAGGGTAATCATTTTAGATGTACTTGTATCTTGCATGAAGTTTGATAGCTGGTACATTAAACATCCCAACAAACCAGTTGTGGTAACCTAGAGTTAGATCACTTGCTTTGCAACCAGGAGGTCTTGAGTTCGATCCCTGGAAGTTACATCAATCGTAAGACATTTAATATTGGTAGTGACTATTCCTTTTGCTAAGAGCCCAGCATTAGAAGTGAAAGCCACTGGTTTTCCAGATGAGACCTTAAAATCAAGTCCTTGTCCAGCAGATAATGGCACAATAAAGAACATTTACTGTTACAGCCTTGAGTGTCACCCATAAGTTGAAATTTGTGGCAATTTTTCTGTAGTTGGTGACTTCCAAAAGATTCTCCGATGGGACATGAAACAAAGAAACATCTCTTTCAAAACCAACTCCCAGTGTCCCCCAATCATTGATCTCTGGGCATCAAAATACCAAATATATCAAAAAATCATATATTATCTGGAGATATCACTATACTGTCTTCAAAGATGGGACATGAAATTATATCAGACCAGTGGTATATCTGAAGGAGAATATTTCCTGGAAGCAGTTTTTGGAGAAGATTTTTTTAAAAAGCAGATAAGAACAGACACCTTGTGTCCGGGTGAGCTAATTAGCAAGAGCTGTTATGAATATGCTACATGTTTTATATAATGAGAAGCTCAATATTTCCTGATTAAAGAGCTGCATAACATGATCTGTAATCAATACCATTCACGCTGATAACCTCTGGTATTCATTCATCAGTGTATACATCTCTAACCACTCTGAGGCTCTTTGAAGACTTTGTGCAGTGGTTCATGAAAGCACAATTCTTTTGTTTATTGCTAAATCTTGCATAGTCCCATCATTCTAAGAGCCCCTCTGCCATGGAACTTTATCAATTTTTCATTACTGTAACAAGTTCCATTGAGATTTATTTTTACCATCTGGGAGCAGATGACCGACATTTAGCCTTACTATTAAGTACTATGCAGAGCCATGAAATCAAATCAATACCATTAGGGTCACGACATATGATAATTTTAGGGATTATGAGACTTATAGAATTACAGACTTCTTGTTCAAACCCTCTCCATATTATCAGATGCCACAAAACAGCAGCTATAGGATGGATGAAGCTATTAAATCATAAAGAACCTGAGTTACTGCCAGAATAATGAAGTACACTTTCTCCTGAAATATTTGCTAAGTTGATGAATCTTGCAGGAGATAAAATGATGAAAGGGCTACCAGCTCTGAAGAGCGTTCTGTCAGCATTGGTTCAGTGCCACATTGTTTGGGGTCAGGGTCCCTCCTCTGAGGAACTTAATCAAGACTTCAGAGCAGAACAAACATACACAGGTTATAGAATATTGAGAGTGGACAATGAACCATCCTTTCTTCTTTATACAGAAGACATATACCTATGTGTGGAATTTTACAGACAACATTTACTCAAACTGAATCTGCACACACACACACACACACACACACACACACACACACACACACACACACACACACACACACACACACACACAAACACACATACACACTAACAAAAATCTATTAATAAATGTCCTCCTGAAACACTTCATGTTTTTACTGACCAAAAGTACCCTGCCTCCCATTCATTAAAATTCTCAACAATGTGATAAAATATTCAGATTGTGAAGTCAAAATTAACAGAAAATGAAATAAAAAAAATACAAACCCTTCGAAAATCATGTTTGAAGTATAGTAGTGTACACTCCCTGCAGAACAAACTAACCTTGCTAGATACACAGGTTTTTCTCCGCGATTACTGCTCCTGTTAAGCACTCTACTGACTCAGATCAAGGTAAGCAAGCACCTGTTTCCTGCAAAAAATCAATACACATTTATAATTCAAAAACAATGTTTATCAAGGTGAAAGAGAGCACATACTGGTTGGCCGATATCTCATATCACATGAAAGATCAAAGTATATTGCCAAACTAGAATTAAATTACTCCTTACATAATTCATTCAATTTACACAGGTTGTTGGGCTAATGCTCATTGTAGTAAAATTTACCCTAATTGTCTTTTCTTTTCCCCCACAAGGTCATCAAGTCTACGACAAACTTTTCTTTCTGTTCATCACACTTTACAGTAACAATATTTGATTAAAATTCAATATATTTACTTTGAATGTGTTTAATGTGTCCACACAGCATTGCCAGAACAAAGATGTGATAAGACAATAATAAGGTGGGGTAATTAAGTACAGATCTGATTGAATCTGGAGATAGGACATAGTCGTCCAGTGTGTTTTTAGTGTTAAAGGATATATATAATTAATATTCAGCATCTATAAATAATGGATTTTATTGTTACAATGTGATATTTACACCATCCATAGTCACGCACTCACACTTTTGAAAAATAAATATATCATAAACTTGTGAAGGTCACTTATTTAAAATAGCCCACTGCACTCATTAGCAGTACACAAATTAATATATATGTAACACAAAGGGAGAAAATACAATGGACAAGATTCAAACCAGGGCCCTGCATCTCTAATCTGGCATTCTACAACTGAACTATCTGACCACCAGTGATTGAACCTCTCTGACTGCCACAAAGATAAACAAAACAAGGGAAAAAAACTGCTTAAGGTAGGTCCTTAGTCCTGGACCTACTTGTGATTTCTCAAAAATTTGAGTTTAAATACTTAGATTGTTCATTTGAGAGTATGTTAAAAACAAAAAAAAATGGGAGGTTGTCAGTATAATGAGTAAATTATGGTATTTTTATTACGTAACCCCCATTTGTCAAACGGCAATATCAGAATTCATTGAAGAAGTCCTAGAATATGTCCATAAAATTTTGTTTGAGGTATGATGCTGCAATTTTTTCCCTCAAATATGAAATAAATATGTCTAACTAAATAATTAAAAGTGAAATTTTAACATAGTTTCATGTTTTTTAATAATGGTGGTACAAAATTGAACTCAATACAGGCCCTCTGCAGTCAAAAATACGGCTCTGCACCGCCACTAATATGAATATTTTAAAAATTTGACTTGTGATTTTTTATTCAAACTCACATATTATGTTCATATATGAATGCTTGTTAATATACATCTAAAAAATCTCCCCTTTCTCAGCATAATATTTTCACAGCATCTCAATTTATATTTACATTTTTTGGCCAAAATAGCCATTTTGAAGATGATTTTCATATAATAGAAGATAACAAATATATAACAAGTGCAGAATTGTTTTATTTAATTCCACAAGTGCATTATTGCATATCATGAATTTTTTTTTTTTATTTACAGATAATTTTAACATGCAATACCCCTGTATATCAATTAAACAAATATGTACCTCTGGTTTTATGTGTGAATTAGATGACAAAAAATGGAAAGAAGATTGGAGCCATAGTCTACTCAAATAAAAGTGATTTAGTGTTATTGTATTCATTTTACTAAATTAAAAAACATCCAGGTAAATGTAAAAATACGTTTGATAATAATAGTATGTGAACCAATACCGGAGTTCGATCCGGACATGATGTCACGCTACTAGACCCCTACTTTAAATAGAAGTAGATCGGGTAATATGATTAAAGCACCCCCCCCCCACCCCACCCCACTTTTCTATGTAAATGTACTTCAATGATAGAGACATCATCTGATCAGTTTCTCATTACAATGGGATTGTGGGGGTCAGAGATCATCCTTTCCCCCAATTAACCTAGAATAGTTCTATCAAGAATCAGCAGGACCCATTACTGCAGTTAATTATCCCTGTATACATATCACATCTGTGAGACAGATCTGGGCATCCATCTCATATATTGCACACTGTAAAGTGAGAAGAGCTATCTCCCCATACATCACCCTGCCTTCCTCAGTACCACTGCTTTCTCTGGCTCTACAATCGTTCAGTATACATACATCACTCTGCCTTTCTAAGTACCACTGCTTTCTCTGGCTAGATATACAATCGTTCAGCCTAATTACTCGTAGCTTTATTTCTACTTGAAGTCAGACAGTTTCTTGTGCACTATATGATTAGCCAATCAGTGTGTGGATGTCATCTGCCACATTTTCATTATGACATCACTTAAAATAGCGCAGCTCTGTGTAAATACGCAGCTCTGTGTAAATACCCCGTGAAAATATTTCTTAACTCTACACTGCTGAATCAAAAGAGTTTTACTGTGGCTTATGCCAATCCAAATCCAAATTCTCACCTTAAAACTTACAATCCTAGTTAGAACCTTTTATTAATGCCTTCATAAATCCATTCACAAAAATAAGACTAAGCTTAAAATTGTGTTTTAAATAATGCAGTAAAACATCTGGTACTTGTAATATGATATCTGATTTTCATATTTTTGTTTAATTCTGAAAACCAACTGTATTTGTCTGGACCCATGCAGCTGCACAAAGGTTAGTTAACTTTATCTGGCAGTTAACTTGTCATTAACACTTAAATTCATAAAGACTTTAAGTGATTACTAATTAACGTTAATTATCAGTTAAACTTAACTAACTTTTGTCCATCTAGGTCCAGAGTTACAGAGTTGTCCTTATTGAGCTTTTGTAATGAATGTACTCAAACTACACTCAGTCAGTTCTTAAAACCCACCCCAGAATCAAACAATGTTCAATCTGGTGTCCTGAGGCAGGGGTGGTCAAAGCCATAAAACATCCATTGTGTTCAGGATGAATAATAAGAATATATGAAGACACTAGTGATGGGAATCGGCGAGAATTTCATAATCGATGATTGGTTTACTGTAACTACCTAATTATCGATTATAATCGGACAGAGAAATTCTATAATAAAGTCATTTATCTACTGAAAAAGTGTAAATAGATATTTTTTACATTTGTATTTGTTGTTTCTATTGCTGAGAGAGTGTAAATGAATATTTTCTGTGTGTATCTGTTATTCTTCTACTATCTTAGTATCCTTTAATTACATATATATAAGTCAATAGGAGTTTTAGAAGGGTTTACGTGCCAAACATGGATATCGTTTGCTTCGGTTATAAATTATTAATATCCCTGTATATCAAAGTTCCATGTCATTAATTTACGGTAATCCGGCATGCATATAATTAAAATTCAGGAAAGAAAAAAAAAGGAAAGAATATTTTATTAAAAAAACAATCAGATCGAAAACACGTTACACACGCGCAGATCGAGTAACAGTAACCTTCGAAAGCAGTTTAATCTACATAATTCACACATTTCTTTGCTCGCACCAAGAATCTCTTTGATGGATGGTCACTTCGTTTATATGCCTGAATCAAAGTACGTCTATTTGACCATGCAAACATGCGTTATTCCCCGGGTATGGATACTTTTGCTTTCATGTGTGCCGCCATTACGGTAAATTAGGTTAATAAATAGGTCACGGCAGGTCAACAGCCGTTGAGAAAACAAAATCTAAAAACCGATTAATTGGAATAAAATTTTCATAATCAAAGCCAAGCACAAGTTCACACCTCGCCTGAAAGTCTGGAAACTAAAGGATCATGCAACTTGCAGATACTTCCAGAAGCATTTGAATCGCATGTATCGGCCTCAGCAATGGGAGCCGAAGCCACTATCGAGGAAATCTGGACTAACATCAAAACAGGTTTACTGAAGACAACTGAGAAGGTGTGTGGCATAACACGATCCCACCGATGGCGACGAGAAACTTGGTGGTGGACAAACCTTGTGGAACAGACCATCACAGCAAAAAGGTTAGCTTACAAGGCCTGGAAGTCTGGAAATGGCACAAGAGCAGAGTATGATGCGGCCAAGCGTACATCTAGACGAGCGTTTCATCATGCTCGCTATGAGGCAGAAAAGGAGATATACAAAAACGTAGATACCAGGTCTTCAGAGGTGTACCGCCTTGTACACCAGATGCGAAGGAAGAATGTTGATGTTGTGGGCGACAAACCAGTAAAGAATGATGCAGGTGAGATGTCATTGAACCAAGAAGCAAAGGAGAAAGCTTGGCTAGAGCACTATGAAAGGCTCGTAAATGTGGAATTTGAATGGGATCCTGAACACCTAACCGATGAATAACCAGTGGAAGGGCCACCTGTCCCAATCTCAATTGATATGGTGAAAAAGGCTATCTCCAAGATGAAGTTGGGTAAAGTGGCAGGACCATCGGGAATAGTAGTGGAGATGATCAGAGCCGCAGGTGACACAGGTGTATTCATGATCCGTGACCTCGCATCCTCAATTGTCTGTGATGGAAAGGTCCCCACTGACTGGGAGCAGAGTTTCATTGTCTGCCTCTACAAGGGCAAGGGTGATGCTCTGGACAGGGGCAACTACCGGGGACTCAAACTGACAGAACAAGTCATGAAAGTCATGGAGAGGATTGTGAACAGCCTTATTAGGCAGTTGGTGACAATCGATGACTCCCAGTTTGGCTTCGTCCCTGGCAGAGGTACAACTGACGCAATATTTGTTGTTCGGCAGCTGCAGGAAAAATATCTCGCAGTAAACAAACGGCTCTATATGGCGTTCGTGGACCTCAAAAAGGCATTTGACTGTGTCCCTCGGAAGGTGATCTGGTGGGCACTGCGAAAACTTGGTGTGGAAGAGTGGATTGTGCGTCTGGTGCAGGGGATGTATGCAAATGCCCGTAGCTGTGTCCGCGCTGGTGATGGCTACAGTGAGGAGTTTGCTGTGAGGGTCGGAGTCCATCAGGGGTCAGTACTCAGCCCTCAGCTTTTCATCATCGTACTCGAGGCTCTTTCACGCGAATTTTGCACCGGTGTTCCCTGGGAGGATCTGTATGCAGATGACCTGGTTATCATTACTGACTCGTTGGATGAATGTGTCAAGAGGCTTCTGACTTGGAAAGAAGCTATGGAGAGGAAAGGACTGAGAGTGAATGCTGGCAAAACCAAGATCATGATCTGCGGTACGGGTCTTGACCTACTTCAGGACTCGGGCAGCTTACCATGTGCTGTCTGTCGTACAGGTGTAGGCAGCAATAGTATTTTCTGCAATAGCTGCAAGCACTGGGTGCACAAGAAATGCAGTGGGCTCGTGCGCCTGTCTGTGGACCCTGACTTCAGATATTCCAAGATGCAGAGGAACTGCTTGCCCTCTTGACGGCAGGCCGCAGAGTGATATCCAAGTTGGTCTGGACAAGTTGGAGGTTGTAGGTTCCTTCTGCTACATGCTTTCCACAGCTGGTGGCTGTGACCTTGCAGCCACTACGCGTGTGAAGACTGCTTGGAAGAAGTTCAGGGAGCTGCTACCAGTCCTGACATCACACCACCGTGGTCGAGTGTATAACACCTGTGTATGGAGCGCTATGCTCCATGCCAGTGAGACCTGGGCACTGACCAAGCCAAATCTTCATTGCCTACTACGCAATGACAGGGCCATGATAAGACAGATCTGTAACATCAAGCCTGAAGATATGGCCACTGTAAGTTCAACTGAATTGCTGGGGCGGCTTGGCATCGACGACCTCATCTTAAGGGAAAGGAGACTCCGCTGGTATGGCCACGTTGTCAGATCCAGCAGTGCAGTCAAGTGTGCTCTAAATATACAAGTTCCTGGGAGACGTAGAGTTGGTCGGCCAATGCTATCTTGGAGAGAGCTGACGGAGAAAGATCGTAGAGAATGGAAGCTCTCTACTGCCGACCTTCAAGACCGGAAAGAATGGAGATCTGAGGTGAGATCTGCCATGCGTGCAGCCAGCCAGATACCTGGAAGGGGGCCCACTAGTGTGGACACTACCTGTGATACTGCACGGAAATAAAAAGGAACCGACAACAAGCGCTTAGAATTTGCCAACAATCAACTGATTTTCGATTATAATCGATGATTGAAACATCACTAGAAGACACC
The DNA here is from genome assembly GCF_947568905.1 of Ostrea edulis. NCBI lineage: Eukaryota > Metazoa > Mollusca > Bivalvia > Ostreida > Ostreidae > Ostrea > Ostrea edulis. The sequence goes on along the minus strand of NC_079169.1, from coordinate 52,989,820 downwards.
ATTGCCCTTGACTAGGATCCTACCTAGTTCATTAGTAATTAACCTGAATAATGAAATCAGTACTCTAAACCTTCAAATAGTTAGCCACAATTTCAATGATAAGCATAAACCATGACACTTCCGAAAACATCACATGATTCCCAGATTTACCATTGTTAAGGTATACTGCATACAGAGAAATTTGTCTTGGTTAATACCTTCATCCAGTTGCACTGACAAACAATTTTGTCCCATTTTAATATCCCTCTTTTGAGGTTTAGAGTGAAGACAAAATAAGTGGGGGAAAAGGGAGGAGGGGGGAAGAGGTGAAAATTTCTCAGCATACAGTACTGCACGAGTAAAAATATTACAATTATTTGTGTTTTTCATCTGCCAAGTCAAGATCTTCAATCTGTTTTAATGTGTGTTTGTGTGTGATTATCTTTACTTTTTTCTTTTCAGTTAACAATTACAAAGAGAAAATGTTAGCTTTACAGATAGGGGACAACACCACATGACTGTAAGTTGTATCTGATGAAGGGGAAAGTATCATGCATTGCAAGTGCAAATACTGTTAAAAAGTATCAAGATATTGCAAAATCCAAAGGTCCAAGGAAAATTCATAACTTTTTTGAACTTGAAAGTTGTTCACATTTCATTAATAATAGACTTGTTCAAGTCTCTATGTTGTTTTTATTACTTTATCATTTCGTTCAAATTATTCTGTGTTTCAGAAGTCTAAATATCTGCCCTCTACCATACTTAATGTCACCAAACATAGAAGTATCAAAGAGAGCAATGATTATTAAACATAGAGACTTGAGCAAGTCTACATTAATAAGTACAAAATGTCATGTAATTATAATTAAACTTAATGAAAAGTTAAGATAACGAACAGTGATCAATCTCATAACTCCTTTAAGCAATACAAAATAGATAGTTGGGCAAACACAGACCCCTGGACATACCAGGTGGGATCAGGTGTCTAGGATGAGTAAGCATCCCCTGTCAACCGGTCACACCCGCCGTGAGCCCTATATCCTGATCAGGTAAACGAAGTTATCTGTAGTCAAAATCAGTGTGCCAAGAACGGCCTAACATTCACCATTTGGCCAGAAGCTATCAAAGCATTGTTATAACAATAGAACATATGAAACTGACCATTGTTTGCATATTTATATTTCAATTTAACTTGCATGTATCAACTCCAGTTTTAGGCTTTTGGGCTTGTAACTGACATTATTGGGTTACTAACTTTGTTGCTGCCACTCCTAGCATATTTTTCTAATTGCACACCCCTGTCATGCATTCAAAAATTTAGCCAATGGAAGACTTCTACATTGTGGTCCAGCTTAATATGCTGGTAGATGGATCAATCTGTAATTTGCAGAATTCAGTCATCAGCTGTTTCATCGATGGATAGGATTGAAATTGCTTGCGCAAAACAAGTTTCAATCAGATAAGTAAACTCGATACATATGAAAAAGAATCCTATTTAATGTTGAATTTTTACATTTCCAATGTTTTTGCTTTTGATTTACAAATTGTAATGATAGCCATTTCCTCATGAATGAGCTGCAGTTGTAAACAATGTGTATGAATATAGAACTACCTGATTTTCAAAAATGAAATTCATTTCCTATATATCTCCTTTTTGACATCAAATTATTTATTACTTAATGTTATTAAAAATCTCAATGCATAGTTTAATATATCAAACAAGATGTGTTTGTGAAACACAAATGCCCCCGATAATGGCCAAATCCGAAGATGGCCAAGGTCACAAGGGCAAATATCTTGATACCAGTAGAAAGATCTTGTCAAAAGAAATGCTCATGTACAATATGAAAGCTCTAATATTTACCATTTAAAAGTTATGACCAATCTAAAAAAAAAATTAAAGTAGGTCAAATGTCAAGGTCAAAAGGTTCAATACCAACGGAAAGATCTTGTAACAAGGAATACTCATGTGAAATATCAAAGCTCTATCTCTTACTGTTCAAAAGTTATTAGCAAGATTAAAGTTTTCAAAAAGTAGGTCAAACTCCAAGGTCAAGGTCACAGGGTCAAAAATGTTGGTACCCACGGAAAGGTCTTGTCACAAGGAATACTCATGTGAAATATCAAAGCTCTATCACTTACTGTTCAAAAGTTATTAGCAAGGTTAAAGTTTCAGACAGAATGACAGGACAAAAACAATATGCCCCCTGATCTTTGATCTCGGGGGCATAAAAACACCATGAGTAAAGAGGGTCGGGGTTGAAAAATGACACTGAACTCGATCTATATATGAAAAATATTGCAGACTGCTTGACGAGCACAAGAGGATGTAACTCCGTATCTCCTGATGATCATTAATTGTTCACATTTGCAGTATACATGTGCAGTGTTCCCTTAAGATATCTCCCCTCCCTGGTTATAACATAATGCCACCCCCGCTTAATAATCCTAGAGAACAGATTTCTCCCCATGTTAACACCCCTGTTATATTGCCACCCCTGCATTGTTGCCTGAATTGGTATTAGTTACAGTTGGCAATATATTGAGGGAGCACTCTATATACATTTGTGTGAATAGCAATCAATCAAAATATGTCACATTAAAGTGACGTTTCTTTAATCATCAACCAGAGGGTGTCATCAGCACAGAGTTTAATGTCACTATTATCAAAAATTTAATTCATTTATAAAGTCTAGGAGGTACTAATTAGTAATTTGCAACCATTTCTTTTGAAAATTCAGTGCAAGTATACTAAAATGCCATCACTATGTCTAATCAGTCAATTAATTTGTCACTATTTTGCCTTTCATATGGGGTGGGGGCGGGGTGTTCAACTGTAAGGGGAACGTATGATGTGAAGCTTTCGAAAGCTTTATTCCAAACATTTACGTGATGCAGTTGTGTATGAAATATTGGCACAATTTACATGGGTAAGTTTTGCTATCATCTAAAAAGTGGATTGAAATTCATTTTACGAAAATCAATTTTAACCCAATGTTAGCTGTTCGAAAGATACGATCCACCTTAAATTTGATAAAATGTCATCATTGGTCGATTGAACCAGCCGATGACTGCACAACACACTTTAAGTGTCTGATAACTGAAAATTGCTACTTGATTTACCAACGCATAAATTTAATGCAGTAAACAAATACTAACTGTTCCTGATCATTCATAACAGCTGTACACTATACAATATTATAATACGGCTAAGACTGCAGGTAAAATCAACTTGCAAATAGTTCTGAATCTTTTACATCCACTGTACACTTACGGTTAAAAAAAACCTACTAATTACTGACCTTAGCTTCTACCAAAAGGAACAAAAAATTCTACTTACCACAGCAGACAATAGATGAACTCAGAATATCTTTGGTCCACTTTCAAATGTCCATACACAAAGGCTCAACACTGCAAATGAAATTTATATTTATTTAAACTGATTAGAGCCGGCTTAAAATGCTGACAAGTAAAGAAATAATTCTGTACATAATCCTATGGGGAGTTTTTTAAGTGTGAGGGTTTAGATTATATTTTAGGCCTGTGTGGTAGTTGTCTACATAGCTCAGTTGTATTTCTCAATCAAAACAGCACTAATTAACACAGTAATGTAGTTTGATGCAGCAAAATGTGCTCTACTTAATAAAACAAATCATAAAAAAGTACTATAAAGAAAATCTTATTTAAAGAAAAGAAAAAACAAACACCTAATAATAGAATGTCCACTTTAAAAGTTTTTTATCCAAACATAACATTTTTCAAAGATTAAAATGTGTTTTAACGTTACTTTGCTAAGGGAGACTACTCTTGAATATATTCCATATTAATACATGGAAAAGAGACATTGTTTTTTAAATGGATTGGTTAGTTTTGAAGTGAAAATTAATCTCTACTACTTAAAAGAATGTGTGTGTTTTTAAGGTCAACTTTTTAAAGACTCGTATGCATGGCATGAAATGTGTTTGAATAAAGTATCCAAAGTTTGCCATTTCGATCATATAGTTGTCTGTCATGGTTATCCATCGTATTTTTCAACATCTAGAACTTTATAAAAAAGTATTTAGAATTGTTATTATTCTTTCTATTGATTTCTCATGAAATAAGGATCGTTATATTGGACACAATTCTTCCTGGCATTTTTATCGAATCAATTGTAATAAACATGCACTGGCAGATTCTTATCTCCAATCAGCTGTTCATTTCTGTTCAGGCAGTTTTCACACATATCACAGGTGTGCTTCCTTGATGACAAACTCGTAATACATGTATATTATACTGATCACAATGGACTACTAGTGAATCAATACTTGGAAAATAAATGTACACATTTTCAAAAGCATGTAGTTAACCTCATTGTGGAACTACAGGTTTAGTTTAAAGTCAAGCAAAAGATAGCAGATCCACAATCACACAAATCCTCATTCAATTCATTATATAAAACACAATATCCAGTGACAGCTGATGTGTTGTCAGCAAGAAACCAAATAAGGCAATCTGGCAAAGGACTGAGCCAATAACCTATGACAGGGATTAACTAGGAAGAATTGTTTTAGCACATCAAAACTGATGTCCCCCTTCCATTTTCAATAGTTTTTTTAAAAAAAAACCCATTTGGATCTTCTTTAACAAGGTCAAAGGTAATCAAAAATGGTACGACACACTGTCTTATCATGGTATACCAACATACCAAATATCAAAGGTCTATGTCAAAAGACAAAAAAGTTATGGTCTGGACAAAGAAAAAAATACCAAAAAATTGTATTATCTGACCTTTACATAAAAGGTCAAGGTCATTAAAAATGGTACAGCAACAAAACCAGCAGATCACCTAATGTGCCAATCTGGCAAAGGACTGAACTAATAACCAATGACACGGATTAACTAGGAAGAATTGTTTTAGTACACCAAAATTGATGTCTCCCCTTCTATTTTCAATAGCTTTTTAAAAAACATTTGAATCATCTTTAAAAAGGTCAAAGTCAAAGGTCATAAAAAATGTCAAGTAACACACTGTCTTATCATGGTATTCCCACATAACAAATATCAAAGGCCTAGATGTCAAAAGACAAAAAAGTTATGACCTAGACACACTTTGTATGGGAAACTGAAGAATTCACACTAAAACAAATGTCCTCCTTCTGGAAAGGGGAGACACATAAATAAACAAAGACAGTGATTTACAGTAATAAACAACAACAGAGATTTACAGTAATAAACAAAGACAGTGATTTACAGTAATAAACAACAACAGAGATTTACCGTAATAAACAACGACAGAAATTTACAGTAATAAACCATGACAGAGATTTACAGTAATAAACAACGACAGAGATTTACAGTAATAAACAACAACAGAGATTTACAGTAATAAACAAAGACAGAGATTTACAGTAATAAACAACGACAGAAATTTACAGTAATAAACAACAACAGAGATTTACAGTAATAAACAATGACAGAGATTTACCGTAATAAACAACAACAGAGATTTACAGTAATAAACAACAACAGAGATTTACATCAATAAACAACAACAGAGATTTACAGTAATAAACAATGAGAGAGATTTACAGTAGTAAACAACAGGGATTTACTGTAATAAACAACAAGAAATTTACAGTAATAAACAATGAGAGATTTACAGTAATAAACGACAGATTTACAGTAATAATGAGAATGATATATAGATCTAGATCTCCTCAAAGAAAAAAACCCAGCCAATTTCAGTCTGAGAATTTAACGGTAGACCGATAGACCGTGGCTATGCCAAATGAGGTCGGGCCATGCCATGTGCAAATCAGATATCCCGAATTGTCCATGCCAAATTCTAAGAAACAAAGGAATAATTATGATACATATGTGATGATGCACTTAAAATAAATATTTCCCCTTACAATCGTCAAAATCTAGTTTTGTGACCTGGATTTCCCTCCGTTAATTTTAGAGTATACGGTTTGAAGATTATGACTAGTGGTCTAGACAAATTGTTCAGCATACGATTCGTATGTCTTTAAATGTCGATGGTTTTTTTTTTATATCAGCATTGATGAATTTTATCGGGATCGATTTTTAAACTAAAATTTTCCTCAACATTATAACAAGAGTTAGCCTATTTTTTCTTTATTTCTCAAATATTCAAGTATTGCAAGAATGTTAAAACAAAATAATATACGTTCGACTTAGCAGAAATAATTTTGAGGTGAAGGTAAAAACAAACGGCGCGTATATGATTCTGCAGTTAAAGTATTTTCTGGACAGTGATTGTGATTATGATGAGCAAAAGAAAAAAGAAAACGAGGACAATATCAATATATTAAAAGTAGAATTGGAAATGGAGTATGAAGTTGAATAAAAAATCAAAGTTTGTGTTTGTTAATAACTATTTTTCTCTCGATATATATGTGTTATTTTTGTCGTCAAATTTTGGCCAGGTCTATGCCAAATGCCATAGGTCTATTCCGCATGAAAAAGACATAGACCTATTGTCTATGCCATTTAAAAAGTTAAATTCTCAGACTGCAATTTTCAAATGAGCCACAAAATATCTTCACTATCATTAAAAAATGTACATGTATATATCTTGGATGGGACACCTTTTTTTAAGGTCTTGATTTCAAGGGCCTGGGCCTTTCTTATTAGGAAAAATAGTGACATTTGCTTAAAATTGGGGAAAAAAAACTTTTCATACAATGAAGTAGGAAAAAACCCAAATCAGTGCATTATGATATAATTGGACACATTCTGACTTTCAATTAGGTTCACTTAACAATTTTAAAGCAAAAATTGTAATTTGTGGACCTGTGAAGGAGAGTTATGAACAATATTGAACAAGTCCATAGTTTGGAAATATTTTGGGTAAAAAAAAAACCGAAGAGGTGGCCCACCATCAAAACATTTGTGATTCTTGACATGACCATCGCTTATTGCAAACTATGCAGGAAATCTTACAAAAACAAAAGTAAGCATACTGCACTGAATATATGACAAATCTAGTTACTAGACTTAGTCTAGACTCTAACAGGAAGTCTGAATTATTTGTTTGTTACTTTACAATTCTTTTGTTTGTTTTTTTACATTTACTATGTCAGTGTTCAAAATTGGTTTAAAACTTGGTATAGACTACGGGTCTATGCCAAAACAAGATGACATAGACCTCATCAAATTGGCATAGACTGCAACATTGAAAAAAATAACACAAAATTAAAACATTGTTATTCACTTCTAATGTACTTAAAAAGCATATTTTCTTTTCATTTCCATAACAACGTCCTCCTTTCCTCGTAACGTTTATCAGATGTTGACTTTAGAGATAACTCAATCAGGGCTCGAAATTAGCGAGAAATACTCGCAAAATGCAAGTACATTTGAAAAATAGTGAGTAAAAATTGTGGACACTCGAAAATCTTAGTGAGTGGTGATTTACAAACCATGATCGTATCGTATCCGTTTGATACGGTGATGCATTATTCGATTTTCTTAAACTTGCATTCAGAATCGTACAAACGCTTATATGAACGACCGATTTCAACAACCGTTTCTATCCGGATTTTTCTTTTATGATTTTTTTAAGAAACTCGGAGTCAAACGAATGCTTTAGTGGTCGGACATCGCATTATTATGAAAAATATAGACATGTGCCACGAGTCCTGTTCACTTATAGGGGTGATTAAATTGAATTCCAAGTATGAGGTTTTTGTTATTCATAAAAAATCGGAGTCTATGTTTTACCAAGTGTTCCGGTAGTCATTTTTATCAGAATGACCTACATTGTATAGAGCTACATTAATTTATTTTCATATTGATGTTGCGTCGAGTTGTAGTGATGACACGAGTGCACTGCTCGGCGCGTAGACGGCTATCAAAAAAGTTCATGATCGTGCTGCTTATAAACCATGAGTCCGGGATCCGCTTTGAGAAATCACTCGTGACACCCCTGATGTGACATGAAATTGGAAGACATTGGTAAACAGGTTGTTGATTAGACTGTTAGATGTGCGATGGTCAAGAGACCTAAACATTGCACCATATGATTTACGTAACTCGGTGTCTTGTCCAAACGATGCCTGTTGACCCACTAGACTAAAAAAATGATGGGGAAAATCATTGATTTAAAACAATCTATGAAAAAAGAGCTTCAATATTTTTATTTTAGCTTGTAGGTTTTCATTTTAGCCTGTGGATTTTTTACCCACAGGCTAAAATTAGCCGGTGGTAGAAAAAGTTAATTTCGACCCCTGTCAATTGATTTAAACTTAGAAAATTGGCAATTGGCATAGACCAGTGCCATTTGACATAGACTCAGTCTATCGGTCTATGGTTAATTTCGAACACTGCTATGTTATTACACTTAGTCACTTACATAAACATTATCAAGAAAGATATCTTTTATTAGTCTTTGTTATGATTTTTCTTTGAAGTGTTATTCTTAATAAAGTGTAGTAAGCAAAAAAAAATTATCAGACACAATATAAACAAAAATATACAAGTTAATTTGAATAAGAAAGTAAATTTAATTGCTTCTAATAAATATATATATATCAAGAAACCTACAGTTCACTTACAAAGGCCAAAATGGCCAGTGCCCCAAAAGTTTTTTTTTTTTAAGACTGAGCTTACTCTATGTCTTGAGGAATTATACCTCTTCCATTCTATATCAAATGTGTTTAAGATAAATGAAGATCTGGTATTGGAATCATGAATACAATAATCAATGGGATTCAAATTGAATGACAACCTAACTTGGCTACGTCAACATTGGAAGTTATTTGAATATGTGAATTTTCAGTTTGTATGGAGTTTTGAAAGGACACTGTAAGTATCGTGGGAAAATATGTTAGAAATTTTTTAATATCAAATTTATGATATAGTGATGCAAGAATACAATGATACAAGACCTCAACCATGCAAACAAAAAAACTGCACTATAAATCAAAGGTTTATAAAAGGGGTGGATCTGAATGTCTCTGACATGTTCCAATTTCCCAAAAAGCAGCTAAAGGTAACCTTTCCATGGTAAAGCAGAGCAAAATCAAAAAACAAAAATCCCCCTAAAACTATCTACTTAAGTATACAGAATTTCAATTTGGACATTCTGAAAATGACAGTGGAAGTCCATTTGTAACAAGCAGTGAGTATTGTACTACAAGATGAAGACACTGTTCACACGAGGAATATATTAAAGGATGTCAAATTAGTAGTGCACGAAGAAGCCCAGGATATTCATGGAGTCCAGAAATTCCACCAAACAATCAATATCAAAAGCTCTTCATCAACAAAATAAAGCCTTATGTGTATAAAAAAAAGAAAAAGAAAAAAAAGAAGATTGAATATAGAACTAGAGCTACATGTAGTAACCTATGTTTCCATATATTGCAGAAAGGAAATATGAAAGTTAATTTTAGCACACACACAAAACCAGGAAACCAAAATGTCATGATTCTTTTTAAAAGCATGTTGATTTCCCCCCATTTTCCTTAAAATGTTGCTAATTTTACCATATTTCAACAATCCCAGTCAATATACAGAAAAGTGGTGTGAGTGCCTTATAACAATTAGGCATTGCACCTCTCTTTAAACTCATTCTTGAAATTTTAATTGTGTTTTTTGTTCATTGTTTTAAAAGTAGCCTAAGAATATGATATCTAATTATCTATGTATGTACAAAGTTAGGGTTGGACACAAATAGGAAGAAACAGTACAAATCAATGCTGACCAGTATCAACATCATTAGATCTATACTACAGCAAAGGAGCAAGAGTTGTCACTCTTTACATATATATATATATATATATATATATATATATATGCTCATGACTGCTGTTTAACAATAACAATCATGTTTTGGGTATATATTGAATTATAACATGTCTCACCAGTCTTTCTGTGAGGGTATCATGAGACATTGTTTAGGAATTAGATAATTTCATGAGGAATTTTATTTTTTATTTTAAAATCTGAGCCGGCGTAATCAGGTAATCGTTCACTAGGCCTAACGACAGTGTTCATGTTCCCTGGTACACCGGGCTCAAGACATTTCCAGATTTTCGAAGATTGTATTTAACGTATTTAAACATTATAATCCAACTAAAAACGGAAGAAAATGAATGAAAAGATTATTGAAATCAGTTAATTTTTAAATGTAGGGTCTATGCGCCCAACTCCTTTGTCAGAAACTCTTGGTTCTTATCTGTTGAGAGAAGTCGTGTTAGATATCTACAAATATTTGTCGTAAAATGTTATCAAAAAACCAATCACATGATCTTCTCATAGAAAAGTGAAATATGTCTTGTCAAAGTAGATCTACTCACAACAATACTAATTTGAATGGACATGAATCGGTTCGTCCCGCCGAAAGTAAACAACATCATGGTCATTTACAAGCTTGTGTTAAGTTATAAGAATATCTTATATTCAAACGTTTGTTTGAACATTCAACTGAATCAGAATCGTGTAAAACAAGGAGTCCTAAAACACATCACGATTGCTTAAGAATATATGAGGAAATTGAGTCATTAACTTTCTGCGCAAATTACGCTAAAATTTTCATGGTTCATTTTTATTTTCAATAAGAATTTTGATATCTCTATAGTACTCTGTATATATTAAAGACCATTGAATGACCTTTTCGCACTGAATATACTCTCAGATATTACTTGCCCTTTCATTTTTTTCTTCTTCTTCGTACATTTTGTTATTGAGCAATTAAACTGCAAGAAAATGTTTTCTCCCTGAAATTTTGTCTATCTGCCTTTTCGTATAAAATATCTCCAAAGTTACACATGCCTCCCTTGTACTGTAAATTTAGATAAACTAACATGATTTTCGTATGACTACTGTACTGTTCAACTTTTAAAATGTTCACAAACTTTAAATACCTTTAGAATTTGTTCATCATCCAGCTCCTCTCACATCAACATCGTCTTAGCCAATAAATGACTGATTTCTTTATTTGAGAGAGAATCGTAAAATCATCTCATGTATCAAACTACTTTTAGAAACACAGGTCAGCAATGTGGCTGTTTTCCACTCTCCTCTATAAATTTTAGTGTGTAGGTAACTATATCTCAAAATTTCTTAACCAATCCTACTAGTTTGATAAAGTGACAAAAGAAATTTAAGATACTTCGACATGTAGTTATATTCACAGGGGCTAAGCCCGTTTTGGGCCCGAACTCTGTGATAACCATAAATATAGAAAGGGGTCTAACTCTGACACAGATAAAAAACTAACCACTCGCTTCAAATGCCTCAAAAATCTTAAACTAGGTAAGCTATGCGTAGTTTGTCGTTTTCCTTGCATAGATTAATGTTTTAACTACTTGCATGCCAAATCTTAAGTCACTGGTTCTTAAAATAACAAAGATATACGTCATCGTTCTCTCGATTTCACATATTTATTTTTACTAGGACATTTACCGGTCCAGGTCACGGAGTCGTTTCTCGCCTATGACAGCAGCGAAATTCAGACTAGTATGAAAGATTTCGGACCTGTCAATTAAAATTTCACATCAATTATACGCTACTTACTTCCTCATATTTTAATAATGTTCTTCGTGTAGACGTTACACGACTCATTTTTCCTCAGCCGCATCAACTGTTGACAAGAGCTGCTGTTTTAATGAACGCACTAAATACCCGATAGACTTAAAATCTCAAATACCTTAAAACTGATCAAAACATTATTCTTGTGATATTGCACTTAGAGAAGAAAATTGAACATTATTTCTTGGCTTTTTTAATTTTTTGTTTTTGTTTATTCTATTTCATTTAGATTATTATCACCCATTTTCCCCTTCTTTAAAGCTTTAGACATTTCGGGTATTTAGTGTATTCATTAAAATGGCAGATCTTGTCAACAGTTGATGCTGCTGAGGAAAAATAAGTCGTGTAACGTCTACACGAAGAACATTATTAAAATATGAGGAAGTAAGTAGCGTATAATTGATGTGAAATTTTGATTGACAGGTCCGAAATCTTCCATACTAGTCTGAATTTCGCTGCTGTCATAGGCGAGAAACGACTCCGTGACCTGGACCGGTAAATGTCCTAGTGAAAATAAACAAGTGAAATCGAGAGAACGATGACGTATATCTTTGTTAATTTAAGAACCAGTGACTTGAAATTTGGCATGCAAGTAGTTAAAACATTAATCTATGCAAAGAAAACGACAAAATACGCATAGCTTACCTAGTTTAAGATTTTTTTTTTGAGGCATTTGAAGCGAGTGGTTAGTTTTTTATCTGTGTCAGAGTTAGACCCCTTTCTATATTTATGGTTATCACAGAGTTCGGGCCCAAAACGGGCTTAGCCCCTGTGGTTATATTGGCACCAAGACGTTTTTTACCGGGCCAAAGTCACGCTTAAGTTCTGGATAAGCACGTGCCCCTTTAACAAAGATAAATTTATGTTACATGTAGATTCCAATTCGAATTACGAACCCTCGAAAGATGCGCTTGCAGACCTACATGGGCTGGATTTTTAGGACAGTCCACTGCTCAGATATAGGAGGAAAAGCTAACATCAATTAAAAACAGCCAACATCACAAGGGAGGAAAAGCTAACACCAAATAAAAACAACCAATTGCAATATCACAAGGGAGGAAAAGCTAACACCGATTATAACAACCAATATCACAAGGGAGGAAAAGCTCACACCGATTTAAAAACAACCAATATCACAAGAGAGGAAAAGCTAACATCAATTAAAAACAACCAATATCACAAGAGAGGAAAAGCTAACATCGATTAAAAACAACCAATCTCACAGGGGAGGAAAAGCTAACACCGATTTAAAAACAACCAATATCACAAGCACCGATTAAAAACAACCAATATCACAAGGGAGGAAAAGCTCACACCGATTTAAAAACAACCAATATCACAAGGGAGGAAAAGCTAACACCGATTATAACAACCAATATCACAAGGGAGGAAAAGCTCACACCGATTTAAAAACAACCAATATCACAAGAGAGGAAAAGCTAACATCGATTAAAAACAACCAATATCACAAGAGAGGAAAAGCTAACATCGATTAAAAACAACCAATATCATAAGAGAGGAAAAGCTAACATCGATTAAAAACAACCAATATCACAAGAGAGGAAAAGCTAACATCGATTAAAACAAATCAATATCAAAACATATAAATAAAGAAATCAATCAAACATGTCCCGAGATATTATATTGCAATCCTGATTTTCCAAATTGCTGTCAGCCCGTTGTTTTTCCTGGAAACTACTTAGAAACGTTTAATTTGAAGCTGGGAACCTTATTATATATTAACTGATGATTCCAAAGTCAAATACTTTATTTTCCACTATTTCATGGCAGGCCTAAGGGTGGCGTACAACAATGTATTACTATATAATATACATGTACGATTTTCTGACAACTTTTCGGTGTCAAATAAATAGCTGGATCCGCGCCAAAGTGACAGTAAATTGGGCGCTAATTTCATTCTAATTTATTAATACACTTACACTATGATTATTGAGAAGAAAAGGATGCCATGAATAATTTGTTCTACAAAGACAAAAAATGAGAACTCCCACTCAGACTTCGAACGGATCTTTTATATACATGTAACTACTCATCCACAGTGTGTTGTGAAGTGGGTGGTCGAGTGGAGCTTGACATGTCATTCCTGTATAGATGTCTCCAGTTGTAGATGTAGTGTCACAAATATTGACCTATGCTAACCATTTGATCTACTTTTTAATCTATGTCTAGACTTCTGCCATTCCAAGCAATTAATGTGCACTTAGGAGATACTGCTCGCCCATTCGATCTACTTAAAATTCATGTCTGTGCATTTAGGTGACACTGTCGTTCGCTTTAAATGGACGTACATACTAATATAAAATTTTTAGAAAAGTTTAGGGACATGATTGTAATGCAGATAAATTCGATCTAAATATTAGATGTCTGAATTATAACTCGATTATATACAGTCATGGTGATAAATGAATTCATGGGGCGCATTGACCAAATCCTGGGACGAGTCATCGTCGGAAACCCACGATTGATTACGCTTCGTTCCTCTCTCCATCACACGTGGGTCCATTCATTCTCCTGAATAAATATTTAAAAATATCGTCCAATCATCGTTATAGTAACGAAACTCTTCTGTTTAATATTAAAGATAGCATTAACTTAACTTTGCTATCACAACAATTGTATACCGAAATTGGGCTGAAAGCGTCCTGTTGATTGGACAAATTCGCTCAGGGTGTACTATGAGCGCCCTATCAAATTACCTCATTAATTTTTCATGAGAACGACCAAGTAGGAATGAATGGACCCACGTGTGACAGAGAGAAGAACGAAGCGTAACCAACCGTGGGTTTACGACGATGGGGACGAGTGAGGCGAATTGACAAAACAGTTGGGCCAAGTTGATAAACTGTTTGGGCAAGTTGGCGATCGACGCAATGTGTCAAAATGGTTTCCATTCCTTCCTGCATCGTCTGCAAATTTTGGATTCTTTATAAAATGTTGACCTCTCCTTGTAAATCTACACCAATCATTTAAGGGGCATGGACACGATTTGAGCTGAAAATTTCCAAATTCTATTTTTCCATTTTTATTGTTTATAATGCTTAACTGACGTATTTCTAATCATCAACCAAAGTTTGAATATCAGTTGTTGAGTTACAAGTGAGATACAACACTCACAACTCCTTGTTATGTAAACCAGGCCTGTGCCATGTTTTTGTTTACATACAGATTTCTCACTATAAAATATCATGTTTAAAACAAAATGAGATGTGTCGAACACTAGAAACCGTATAATTGTGTTCAGAATTAAAGGAAAAGGCAACCCTAACGACATTGTTGCTTTTACTTACTGATATCGTAAATGACATGCAGTATTTACCAACAAAAATCCTTGCTTAACGATTGAATCAATATTAATCTATCATATATTTTAAATTACGCGCCTCCAAGAGAACGGCCATTGAAGTTTGATTTATGACGTCACGCCGTCAGTTCCGGTTTATTTCATCAGTAGCACTGTAAAGAGGACGAGTCACGAACAGTTAAGTTTGGAGCCATATAGATTTGAGCCCGTTCTTTTACAAGAAGAAATTAAGAAAAGAAGACGTTCAGACGGGTCGCAGACCAGGCAGACGGTACACATTTCTTCATACAAATATCTCGAACTTCAACTTGTCATTACGCAAATGATGGATCCACAGTTTACATATTATTTTCCTTTCAGATGGTTTGGTAATTGGGTAAGGAATTTCGGCAAAACCTTTTTCACATCTCTCCTTCGCATTATTGTAAATAACTGCTTGACAGGGAGAAATCAACCTATTTATTCGTAGAATCTACCGCATGCACATCTTTGATGATCTTGGAATCTCATCAAAACCGGAACTGACGGTGTGACGTCAAAATTATTGATTTTTGTGGTCTTGAATACAAAAGAGTTGCACATCATGGCAACCTCTATTCCAATTTTTACATTTTCAAATTAGTATTGAAGCTTATTCAGGGCCTCCGTGGCCGAGTGGTTAGAGCATCGTGCTTAAAATCACATGGCCTCTCACCTCTGGTCGGCGCGGGTTCGAATCCTGCTCGCGCCTGTTAGTGAGAAAGTTTCCCAGTTTACTTTCGGAAGGTCGGTAGTTTCCAAGGTACATTGTATCTGGGTTCTCTCTTCCACCAAATAACTGAAAAATTGTTGAGTGTGGCGGATAACGGCAAAACAATCAATCAATTATCTAGGCCGTATATGAACAGAGTAGTATGACAACTTTTTATCATATGATTAATCCTATCATTTATCATGTAATAATCTTTTGGGTTGCCTTCCCCTTTAACCTGTAATTTGAAAAATCTGCTTCAAACGAAACTGTTGCTAGTATATTCAACTTATGTAAACAAACACATGGCACGAGAATTGATTACATAACAAAGAATTGTGAGCTCTGTATCTCCCATGTACCTCGCGAACTAACATTCAATTTTTTACCGACCATTAGAAATACCTTATTGAAGCATTCTAAACATTAAAAATGGAAAATTAAAATTTGAAAATTTTCATCTCAAATCGTGTCCATGCCCCTTTAAGTCCAGGCTTTTGTGGTTGAGCAACTGTACATTATGCAACATCATGAAGGGTGAAGATAACGAACAGTGATCAATCTCATAACTCCTATAAGCAATACAAAATAGAGAGTTGGGCAAAAACGGACCCCTGGATATACCAGAGGTGGGATCAGGTGCCTAGGAGGAGTAAGCATCCCCTGTCGACCGGTCACACCCCGCCGTGAGCCCTATATCTTGATCAGGTAAACGGAGTTATCCGTTGTCAAAATCAGTGTGCCAAGAACGGCCAAACAATCGGTATGAAACATGTCAGACAGCATTTGACCCAATGGTAGGTTGTATTGGCAAACTAAATTGTTATAACGACCATAGAATTTGCGAAATGCTTATTTTAAACGAGACTGTTGAAACCCCTGCACCATCTACTTGTTTGTCAATAGCCTGCTTCGATTTAACTGATCATACGCAAAACAAGCTCTTGCGTATCGAATCAGTTGGGATATATACACACCACATGCACGGAATAATGGAATATTGCTACATAAATATGGGGAGTTGACGATGGAGAAGCTGAAGTCATCCCGTTTGTCATAAAGTTGAGTTGTTAGTTTGTCGTTAATATCTACTTTCAATAAAATATCCAAGTATGGAGCAGAAGTGGAGGACTTTAGATCTGTGATTCTTCCTACAAGGCATTTTCGAAAAAAAAAAAATTAAAAAAAGATACCCGCAACCAAAACTACCCTTTAAACATTTTCGTTATGTAATCTTTTGTGTTTGTTGTACATTATATGGCATAATAGATTTATTAAGTCACCTGTAACTGTACATTAAGTTGAAAAAACTATCGATTCTTAACTTAATGTACTGCTACAGGTAATTTAATGTACGACTACAAGTAACTTAATATACAGGTACAGGTAACTTCATGAACAGGTTTTAAATGCTGAAAGCAAAATACAGTGAAAGCATTTTTTTCTGCAATGAAAAAATAGCAAATTTTGGATTTAATTCATATTTCAAACATTTGTAATAAACAAAACGTCTCATATTATTCACACAAAATATATAGGTAATAGATCCATTCCATAAATGGTTGAAAATATATCCATTTGATAACATATTCTTTCTTTTTTTTTAAAATCAAAATTTGAACTAGAATGACATATTTCCTGAAGAAATGTTAATCTCACTACTAGTAGATACATTGCGAACAGAATCATCTTCAGGACAGGAACTACAATTTTTCATCCTTTTCACACACTTTCCATCATCTGAATCTGCCACATTTCCACGAATAATTTCACTAACTCTCTGCTGCTGTTCATTGTTGGTACGTTTGTAGGATTGAACTGCAATAGATTTGTGGCCCGTTTTTTTCTGTAATTAGCTGTTCGTCAACCCCAGCTTCATACACGCGGGTTGCCGCTGTTGCTCTCAATGAGTGATTTGTATAGTGTCCCTTGGATCTCGCGCGCTCACAAAGATTTGCGATAGTTTTTGTCAAAACATAACACTAACTGGGACATCTGCATACGAGGTTTCGGCTTGTTTGTACCTCAGCGGTATTTTCTTTTTCCATGTCCTTGGAATATATCGCTTAAAATTCCGTAGATGTATTTACGCTATCCTCAGTATACCTGTATTTTGATGCGTTAGAAATAAACTCTCTCCATCTGATGATGACATGTTTGCATGGGAAGTAGTAAGAAATCAAATGAGTTACCATCTAAATATAAATTTACCTGGCACTGTCCATTAAATTCAACAATACACCTTTATTTTTACCCTTTTGTGGTTGTGCTTTGAAATGCCACTCAGTTTCCAGAAAATCAGTTGAGTGCATTACATAATAACCATCACCTGGGACAGTCTAATGAGTTAACAATAGAGAAAATGTTTTAAGTGTAAAGTCCTCAAACTGTCCATTCTGTGAGAGAAAAGAACTATTCTCGGCCTTTCGGGCCTCGAACAGTTCTTTCACTCACAGAATGGACAGTTTTCGGACTTTCTCCTTAACTTAAATCCACGTGTTTTTCACACGTGTGTAAACAGCCCGAGTGTATCTCAGCAGAAAGTAGCCTCATCCACCAATATCAAATAGTTCCTTTGTAAATAATTGATTGTTTCTACAAATTACATAAAATTTCCTAATCAGGTGTACAAAAAGTAAGAGAAAAGAATAAGGGGAATGAGAAAAATAGCAAATCAAAAATTATACTTTAATATATCCATGGAACTAAATTTACAATTTAAATGTGATACTTTGAAGTTCAGCCGTGGGAATCTGGGTTAGAATATAGGTCCTCAGTACCCATGGCCTTGCTTGTCGTTTAGAGGCAACTAAATGGGGCGGTCCTTCGGATGAGACCGCAAAAACCGAGGCCCCGTGTCACAGTAGGCGTGGCACGATAAAGATAAATGTACTTCCCTGTTCAAAAGCCGTAAGAGCCGAAGAACATAGGTCAAAATTTTGCAGCCCTTCACTGGCAATAATGACGTCTCCATATGAGTGAAAAATTCTCGAGCGGAACGTTAAACAATTACAATCAACCAACCTTTGTGAAACATTAGTTTCACTAGTTGCACTACTTTTACCCAATCCCTCTTAACTAAAACGAAAGTAGGTATGTCAGCTAGTTGTCAGTTTTTCTTGGTAAATCAACGCATCGGCAAAGATCTCAGGTTGTGGACACCAAAGTAAGAAACTTTTCATTTCCTATCCTTTTGACTTGGTTCTGGCCACTGAACATCATCCGGTCGACTGAAATTATACTTATAAGAGAGACTTCACGGCGGCGTGCTGTGTGTCGTAATGCTGACGTATTCACTCTTGCTACAGGCCTAGTAGACCTACTCATTTTTAAAACTGTTTGAAAAATTAGGCCCTTCATTGCCTTTATTTAAACAACCCTAAGTTCTTTTAAAATAGGACATTAAATCTAATAAAATAGCAGGGTATTTTTCAACAGCAGGATAATCTTCGCGGAATTCCGCTCAGTTTGATGAATTAGGTGAGCTCGCCTAAATGTAAATATTTGCACATGGAATCAAAATAGAAATTTATGAAGGAGGAAATATAAATAGAATAGGAAAAAATGTTTATCAGTAAAGCGCCAGTCTCCTCCTTTGCATCCCCATGTACATGAATGTTCTGAGAACATTGTTCTCCGTACCTCCTCCGGATACTAGAAAAACGGCATTTCCGCAATTGTAGATATTTCAATCACAGTTTTAAAAATACCAGATCCACTGACCAGTATATGGAAACACAGCCGTACTGTGTACTGTCTTCATCACCAACTCACCATGTTTTACATCCCACAATTTATGCCTTTGTATCCGCCCCCTCTCCTTCCATGGATCAGAAGTAACATCCAGATGAATTTATTCAAAACTTCTCATACGTTTGAATTATAAGTCTGCCTTACGATTGTCTTTACACACGCACTGTCACGCAGCGATAAAATGTAGTGTGAAAAAAAATCGCATTATACCCCTATTCTACCATGGCATTATACACTTATAGACTCAATATCTTTCTGAGACTCTCTGTCTCTCTAACTGAGACTCTTCTTGTTTGATACAATAATAGTTTATATTGCAGATAAACATACGGCGATAGGGATAGTGTGGCTTAGTGCTGCTATTCCAATCGTTGGCAGCATGTTTATCAGACTGACGGTGACTGATCCTGTCACAAAACAAGAAGAGAATGGCTGTATCTTCATCACGCGCACACACAACACGGAGAAAGGGATCACGGAACAGGAAGTCCAGATCACGGACCCCGGCTGCCTCTGCATCATGAGAATCATGCTCAAGGGCCCGTTTGAAGTCGATAATGGACGATATCCAAAAGTGGGGAAATTTTTCAGAGATAGTGACCGGAAAATGAAGATAATTAACCGATTACATAAAGTCCTCAAACGACTGTTTTTTAAAATGTGTGTACAAGCCATGATGATTGTCAAAATGAATGAATTCACAATGGTCAAATTATATGAGGAAATCTGCTTCGCCGATATCCGAGTGTTTGCCTTGATGATTTTGAGAATGTCCACATGGCGCGAGGTTATCGTCGATATCAATGGCACGAGATCAACTAATCTACGCGAACTTCTACAGGTCTACGCATGCCCAGAGGAGGATTCGACCAATATTTGTGATGAGACTTTTTTGATGCAGATGTCTCTCTGCAATTACCTTCAAGACCGGTGTGGGGACAAGTCGGACGTAGGGCAAAGAGCGGACAAACTGCTTGAACTATTCAAAGATACCCTCACTAACAATGGCCACCAGCGGAGGAGGATGGAGCTGATGTATGGACGACAGCACGAATATTCAATAGTCTTCTGCTCGTGATGCAGTAAACTATTATTCAGTAATTCAAAAAGAACTTTTTTCGCAATATCACATTATGTACCGGTAATTGTATTTATATTTTATGAAACTGATCATGTTTTGTACTAGAGGCCTTGGGGAAACATTTGATGAGTCTTACTCTATTTCATACCCCCCCCCCCCCCCCCGAGATGTAGTCTGTATACTATATGTGTGTTTAGTACTTTACATTGCTCTCTGTCCAAAGAGTCTCTTAGTTTATTGATAGCTGGTACGAAAAAAATATTCAGTAATTAGAGCAAGGTTACTTAGAGGCTATTTCAAACCATTGAAGACTTATACTTTTCTAAAACAAAATTACGAGAATAACTAGCCTTCATCAAAATGGAAAAAAATCTTCACTGTTTAGAACTATTAACCAGAGATGATTCTAGAACACATTGCGTTCGTATTCACTTATAAAATTCAGCTAGTATTTCAATCTGATGGAAACAAGATCTTTGATCCACTCTAATAATTTGATGTCGCTTTGTATTAGGGACATCAGAATATCGGAGCGGATCCGGTTTTAATCAGATTGCCAGCATGCTGACCTTTGGAAATGAGAAAAACAAACTAAGTTATATAAATACATGCAATTTTTTATTTTTGAAATATTTTTTCACAATTTATTTTGAATTTTGTAAAAATCTATGGAAATATTACACTTGCTCGATTGGCGGTGTTGACTGTTCGAGGACTAGATGGACAATGTGAAAGTTGTGTCACGGCCAGGATTTCCCGAAGAAAAAAACTTAAATCAAAACTTGGACTAAAGAATTTACTAAAATTTTGACTGCTTAAGAATTTGAGCTATTTTTTTTCTTTCGAAAAATCCAAGCCTGTTTGACTGTCTTTTGGGAAAATTGTAACATTACTCACAAAAACACGTGTTAAATTGTAACATTACTCATAAAAACACGTGTGTTTACATGTACTTTAACTGCATAATAAACATCCACAAAAACCAACCAATGGAAGAAATCATTACCTTGGATATTGAAGTACGATGTCTGTCTGTCGTTGTACATTTATGTTTACTGATAAATGCAATGTAATAGTATAGCTTGGTCCGTAGAAAACAACGCGATGCATTCTAATGAATAAATAAAATGTCCCAAAGGGGATTCTTATGAGTTGGCTTTGATGCATCGTCAGTGTTATGCAGAGGAAATTATGCAGCATAATGTATAGTAATATTTAATTTATTTTCTGACTTGTTTCATGCGTTCAAGTGTTTGGAAAGTTTGTTTCCATCGAGCGTCAAGACTAAACTGAACTAATCCGTCCTACGCTGGATCAAGTCAAGTTTGTATGTAAATATTCTATCGTCCTGAAGAAGGGACAGGTCCCGAAAATGATAATTCAGTGTTGTTCGCGTCATTGGTCATTTTAGTGCGCTTATATATATAATATATATATATACACACACACATGTATATATATTAGAATATATATATATATATTAGTATATAGAAATAAGTATAGAAAAATCATCCAATCATAATTAAGTATATTCATAGTTATACCCGTGAAGAATTATTACAAAAACTAGTTGAGTATAGTCAATCGGCTTTGTGCTGTTTTTATCTATATGGACATGTATACAAAACACGGAGAAATTCACGATATAAAGATTCCGCCCCTATCCGGCATTGAACTCGCGACCTGCGGAACCAAATCTTAACAGCACGCTAAACCGTTCGACCATCTAGGCAAGTCAAATACCGGTACTTCCGTTTCGATGACGATGGAACTCTCTCCACACTGTCACACGCTTACACAATCATTGAAATGGAACTCTCTCCACACTGTCACACAGTCATTGAAATGGAACTCTCTCCACACTGCCACACACTTACACTGTCATTGAGATGGAACTCTCTCCACACTGTCACACACTTACACAATCATTGAGATGGAATTCCCTCCACACTGTCACATGCTTACACAGCCATTGAGATTGGAAATGGATACATTCTTTGTTTGCAAGATGGTCAAGTGTGCATCGCATTTTTTTTTTTAAAAGTAACATATTCTCAGTTTGGTGTCAGGCATCCTTACCCACGGGTTACGAATTCCACAATGTTGTGACAGATTTCGCAGAGGTCATTGTGATTTTGCACTCGGACTATGTGCTAGACATTCAGAAGAAAATATTTTGATGAGAAGTGAAAATAATGAACAGTGATCAATATCAGAAATCCCATAGAGAATACACAAATTAAAAGTAGGACAAACACGGACCCCTGAACACACCAATGGTGGGATTAAGTCTCTAGTAGGAGTAAGGATCCCCTGTTTACCGGCCACACCTTTCAGGATGGGATTAAACAGAGTAATTCAATCAAAATCTGTATGTAAACAACGGTCTAACAATTCATATGAAACACGTCAGACAACATTCGACCTAACGACAGGTTGTATTCGCAAATAAGATCATTATAATGACCATAGTATTCGCAAAATGCAGACTTCAAACAAGACTGTTGAAATCCGTGTAACATCAACTTATTTGTCAGTAGCTTGCCTCGATTTAAAATTGATATACTATCGCGTATTGAATCAGTTGAGAGACACAAACACCATATGTACGTGATAATGAAATATTGTTATTCGTTACAACGATCTAGTTTGCTAATACAACCTGTCATAGGGTCATGTGCTGTCTGACATGTTTCATGCCAATTGTCAGGCTGTTCTTGGCACACTGATTTTGACTACGGATTACTTCGTTTACCTGATCAGGATATAGGACTCACGGCGGGTGTGACCGGTCGACAGAGGATGCTTACTCCTCCTGGGCACCTGATAGGACTCACGGCGGGTGTGACCGGTCGACAGAGGATGCTTACTCCTCCTGGGCACCTGATAGGACTCACGGCGGGTGTGACCGGTCGACAGAGGATGCTTACTCCTCTTGGGCACCTGATAGGACTCACGGCGGGTGTGACCGGTCGACAGAGGATGCTTACTCCTCCTGGGCACCTGATAGGACTCACGGCGGGTGTGACCGGTCGACAGAGGATGCTTACTCCTCCTGGGCACCTGATAGGACTCACGGCGGGTGTGACCGGTCGACAGGGGATGCTTACTCCTCCTGGACACCTGATAGGACTCACGGCGGGTGTGACCGGTCGACAGGGGATGCTTACTCCTCCTGGGCACCTGACCCCTGTATCTGTAGAGTGTCCAGGGGTCCGTGTTTGCCCGACTCTTAATTTTGTATTTCTTTGATAGGTTATGCTACACCCCTAAGGAATTCATATTATTTTTACCCTTAGACCCAAACATGCTACACAGCGATTTTGGTGAAAATTGTTTATGAGCCCTGATAGTTTCTGAGAAGTCCACGATATTCAAAAAAATAACGACGGGCGACGAGGATAGAAGTCAACCGAATGACTAATGTGACCAAACAGAATACATGTAGATCTGAAACCTGTGCAGCTAATTGTAGGTTTTATAAAACATAACATTCTATCTGTCTTGAGCATCAGACCTTAACACAAATCTACTAACAGTTGAATTTATCTTCATCCCTGAGTCATATCAGTGGCGGATCCAGATGGGGGAGATTCCGGGGACGCCCCACCCCCCTCCCTCCTCCCCAAATTGCTACATGTATTTAAAAAAGGGTAAAAATAATGCATTTTGAGGATGGATCCCCCTTTGAAAACCTAAAGTAAGGTAGACCCCCTCCTTTAAAAAAAAAAAGCGTGGGTTCGTTCCTGCTTAAGGAATTTTGTTTACGACAACCATCAACTGAATAGCAATTTTCCAAGTCGACAATCCATTATTCCCGAGTAATTTTAGCAGAAACGAAGGAAGACAACTTATTATAAAGTATAATTTTATTAACAACTTTCGGCACAAAAGTTTGATACCAAAATCATACAATACAACACACTAAAAAAAATAGTGTTAATGGAATTAACAAAAATATTTTACTGAACACAGCATAACACAAGAGGCTCGTGGGTCACAACGCTCACCCGAGTCATCTCTTATTGGAACACTAGTGATGACTGAACAATTGAGAAGCCAAGTCCTAATAGCGGGCCACCATATACTCAACATCAATCGAATCACGCGCTTGTCCTTTTCCGTAACCGGTTTATTTGCGGTTACGGAAATAGCTGAGTAATTACGATTGACTCTACATGGGTAAGAGTGTTTGATTGTCATTTTCATGAATTGTATCAAATGTTAGATTACTGTAAATACTCCATTGTAAACTCAAAAGCGTTATTGTGACACCCCCCCCTTAGGAGAACAATTCTAAATCCACATACATGGTATATTAAACTTTGAATTTCTGTTCTGATGCAGCAGGGGTTCATGATGTGCACAAACTTGAACGTAAACTACAGGATGACATTTACAATTAAAAATATAACATATATTCTCCAATGTGACCTCGTCCTGACCCTGGAGGTCAAGATGAGAACAAACTTTAATCTACGTGATTATGTGGGCCATTTGGCTGTTAATTTGTTAAATTGAACCTATGTTCTTATCGGTACGAATTTTAAAGAATTATATATACGATTATATATATGACTTTGAATTACTGTTGTTGTGGTCCCATCCTGGCCTTGGGGATGATGATTTAAAGAAACTTGGAAGGAAGATTGAATTTCACTACCTGAGAATGCTTTGTTGCAAGTTTCATTGAAAACAGCTCAATGGTTCGAGAGATATTGAAAATGACGACGAAGAACTTTTGATCATAACAGCTTACATGAATCTTCGGTTCCCATGAGTTATGAAGAGCCAGGACTTCTATAAGAACTTTGGCTACGCAAAGATGGACGCCTCCTTGCCATGAATAATCTTTTGAACCAGTATTCAATATCTCAAGCAGAATGGAATAATGCAGTTTATATGATGTCAACAACATGTAAAATGTATAATATTATGCAGTATCTTATTTCGTAGAATGACCTTGACCTACAGAATTTTGTCCCTAAAATTAATCATTACCTCTTCTTTCACACTCCATGTAGCAAGTGCGAAACTACAGAAGAGGTCCCCTGTCATCTGAGTATTAGTTTGTGAAAAGAATCACTAGTGCCAAGAGAAATGAAATCTAGAAAAATTGTGATTTGTTTTAGTTAAAAATAAATGTGTCCCTAGCTTTCCAAATTGAGAGTGCTCTAAATTACGACCCCATCCGCTTGATTTACTGCATGGTATGGAGGAGAGAGCATGAACTAGAACATAGCCATTATAAACTGTACTTTGTGCATTGAGGGAAAAGATGGAGGGAAGATTCAACAACGATGAGACCAATGCCTTACAGTAATTCCACCCTCGTGTGACGTCATGGGTTTTTGCAAAATCTTTATTTCATTAAAATTTGTCCATGATAGAAATACATCTTTAGGAGTAATTTTATTCACTGGGTTATATTAAAAAAAAAGGTAAACAATTTGATATTGAAAAAGTTTATATTTTCTATAAATAATCAATTATCTATATTACAAAAATGTTATCAAGGGCGATAACTCCTATGCTGGTATTTCTCTAATGTATGTCTATAATGCAATGATTTCCTTGGTATCCACAATTAATTCATATATATATATATATATATATATATATATATATATATATGCATGTATGTATAAGGCAGCAGTCTTTTTTTTTGAAACTATTGAAATTGAAATTTTGTCAGTTTAACCAGTTTTTATTTATCATTATTATGTTATTTAATGAAAATGTGCGATTTTCTGATGTTGATATCAACTTTTGTTTTTGTATGTCTGACATCTTTAAAAATCTAGCAACATATATATTCTCTTCGGTTATTGACTTTAACATATATCAAGTGGAAATCAATACAACTTTTCTACTTTGAACCATTAATTTTGATAAGTCCCATGAGGGCGGAGCTACCATAAGAAAGTGAACATACCATTGTACAATGAAAAAGCTATACACACTCCTCTTTGATCCACTGTAAATTAAATCTCTTGTCAGAACAATGTTAACATCAATATATGATAATGAAGTATTGTACAAAATTTCAAGGCTTATCGATAAGCCATATAGGAGAAGTACAGTGTTATTTTACTCCCTGCACTCCTATTAGATCCACTATAACTTTTAGGATAACAATTGGATCCATCTGTCCTGACAATATGCATATCTGCAAATTACAATGAAATATTGTGCATGGTTTCAAGTCTACGTTTAATTGTAATTGTAATCGGCTGTAAATTGTAGAAGTTTTATTTATGTATTGTCCATAACTCGTTACACTCGATTACTACCATTATGACAGCGGCCTAAAGACCTGCAGACACTCGATTACTGCCAGGCATTATGACAGGGATTTAATGACCTTCACACCCTCTATTACTGTCATTATGACAGCGATTTAATGACCTTCACACTCTATTACTGTCATTATGACAGCGATTTAATGACCTTCACACACTCCATTACTGCCATTATGACAGCAATTCAACGACCTTCACACTCTATTACTGCCATTATGACAGCGATTTAATGACCTTCACACACTCGATTACTACCATTATGACAGCGGCCTAAAGACCTGCAGACACTCGATTACTGCCAGGCATTATGACAGCGATTTAATGACCTTCACACACTCCATTACTGCCATTATGACAGCAATTCAATGACCTTCACACTCTATTACTGCCATTAGGACAGCAATTTAATGACCTTCACACACTCTATTACTGCCATTAGGACAGCGGCTGAATGACCTTCAGACTTAATCTGTGCTTCCGAGATCTATAATTATATGACTTTTTATTTGCTGTGTTTACTACTATATCCCCTGTATTTCTTAATTTTGTTTACTAGGGGAAAATATCAAATTGTTCTAAATTCCACATCCACAACTCTATCTATGAATTGAGATTCAGTGTTTAAATTTTAATTGATAACGTTGCGTATCTGAGTGCAAGAACACGTGGCGCAAAATGTCAACAGTTTGGAACACGGTATCCCCCGGCGAAATACTTGTAACCACACAACGACGAAATCTGTGTTGTGAATCTTGCCTTAAGTAGATGAAAGCAACACCCAACGTCACGACAAATATTGATACATCACAATAAAGCTGCATTGAGGTGTCATCAAAACATCAGAAGAGTTCCTTGGCGAGATTTCTCGAGACTTTTTCGCAACTCTCCCTATTTAACGGTTACTCTAGTCTAATTTCCCCATCAACTCCCAGAAAATTACTGATGATGACGATACCTGATATTAGATTTTTTGGGGGATCAGTAAAAATGTTCTTTTGCTTCATTAATGCACGACAGACTCATCAACAATTTTGACGTTTCTCTCTCAGTCACGTACTTCCGTTTTATGCATCCATTAATTCTAAGGAATATTGACTACTGATACATGTATACGAAAGGCCGGAGTGTGATTCAGCATAAGACAATGAGAGCTATATGCCTACATGCATTTAAAATGTCTCACTCAGTATAGAGCGTTATTCCTATTTAAAATATATCATTCAACTTAAAACAGCGAGTAGAGGGCTATACCTACATGTACATTTAAAATGTCTGATTCAATTTAAAACTGAGTAGAAGACCATGCCTACATGTATTTAAAGTGTCTCATTCAGCAGAGCGTTATACCTATTTAAAATGTCTCATTCAATACAGAGTTATACCTATTTAATTAAAATGTCTCATTCAGCAGAGCGTTATATCTATTTAAAATGTCTCATTCAGCAAAGCGTTATACATATTTAAAATGTCTCATTCAGCAAAGCGTTATACCTATTTAGAATGTCTCATTCAATACAGAGTTATATCTATTTAATTAAAATGTCTCATTCAGCAGAGCGTTATACCTATTTAAAATGTCTCATTCAGCAGAGCATTATACCTATTTAGAATGTATCATTCAGCAGAGCGTTATACCTATTTAATTAAAATGTCTCATTCAGCAGAGCGTTATACCTATTTAAAATGTCTCATTCAGCAAAGCGTTATACCTATTTAGAATGTCTCATTAAATACAGAGTTATATCTATCTAATTAAAATGTCTCATTCAGCAGAGCGTTATACATATTTAAAATGTCTCATTCAGCAGAGCATTATACCTATTTAGAATGTATCATTCACCAGAGCGTTATACCTATTTAATTAAAATGCCTCATTCAGCAGAGCGTTATACCTATTTAAAATGTCTCATTCAGTAGACCGTTATACCTATTTAAAATGTCTCATTCAGCAAAGCGTTATACCTATTGAGAATGTCTCATTCAGCAGAGCGTTATACCTATTGAGAATATCTCATTCAACATAAGACAGTGAGTAGTGCATTATACCAATTTAGAATGTCTGAGTGATTCAGCAGAACAGAAAGAGTTGTTTATACCTATCTAAATGTAAGGACTAAACATATAATTCTCCTCAAGTTTTGATTAACCAAGGACAGTAAAAAAAAATTATATTAAAACATGTATATGAAAACAACGCTACTTCATTTCATTTTTAAACACGTCATCATCTTCAGGTGTTTCCTCCACTTCCGGTAGTTTGTCGACCATTGAGTCAATCACCTCCTCCATTTCCTCTTCGTCCTTGGCCCATTCTTGAATTTCTCCATCAGAGAAGATGAGAAAGAAAATGGCCCCCAGACAGTAGATTACAGCGGCAATATAAAACGCTACAAGCCATTCTTCTTGAGTTTTCTGAAAATTAATCTGATTCATTAGTTTTAATCAGGCAGGATAATTAGACGCATTGTTTGGCAGTTACAAAAGAAAAGACAAATTGACGTTGCGTTGCTTTGAAAAAGATATCGCGAGTCAGCAATTCAGAACTTTTATATCAAGATAGATCCGAGCTAGTAATTTTCAAATCTCCTCAAAAGTAGACTGAAATAGAACTTGCTCTAATTCTAAAATACTGAGATGTCATTGAGTCCGGTCGTGACATTACCACATCATTGTGTAAGCGAATGGATTATTGTCCCAAGGAGACTTTATTCTGTCTACGTGAGACACTCGCACTTTAATGACCAGGTCTCGTGCCAGATTGCATAGTAACTCCTGTCAGACATGGTTATCCGATTTACAAAGTTAAGATTGATTGATTGTATCTTGTTTAACGTTCCTCTCGAGAATTTTTCACTCATATGGAAACGTCACCAAGACCGGTGAAGGGTTCAAATTTAGGCCTATCCTCGGCGCTTACTGCCATTGAGCAGTGAGGGTTCTTTAGCGTGTCACACATACCGTGACACGAGACACTCGTTTTTAAGGTCATCTCCGAGGACCCGTGACATTCAAAGTCAAGACTGAAGAAGAATTCATATGGCAAATCCATTTGTTCTTGACCTTTGTAAGATACTTTAATACGATAGTAACGTAAACAAACAGATCTTGTTACAAAGTTTTGGTCCAGACAGTTAACACAGTCATCGTATGATTCTTTGTGACCCCATTATAACCAAGCGATCTGACTTAATGGTCATAACAACCTTATTGTCCGAGCTTCCGATTCGTCTGCTTTATAATCATGATACCATGAGACAGGCGAACAGACAGACATGATAAGTCTGATCAAACAACAAAAGTTTTTGCTTTGGATCACTAAAAATCACATGACCCTGTTATTTAGAGATAGTTAGTTGACTAGACTAGACAGAGTCGCTTGTAGTATCAACTTATATATCACCTCTGATTTTCAAGTTAAATTTCGAATAGAAAATCTAATTCCTAGAAAACAAGCATTTAAGTTGACTAACGATGTGAAGTGAATGTTGAGATGTATGAGGTAAATGTTGAGATGTGTGAGGTAAATGTTGAGATGTGTGAGGTAAATATTGAGATGTGTGAGGTAAATATTGAGATGTGTGAGGTAAATGTTGAGATATGTAAAGTAAATGTTGAGATGTGTGAGGTAAATGTTGAGTTATGTGAGGTAAATATTGAGATGTGTGAGGTAAATGTTGAGATGTATGAGGTAAATGTTAAGATGTGTGAGGTAAATGTTGAGATGTATGAGGTAAATGTTGAGATGTATGAGGTAAATGTTGAGATGTGTGAGGTAAATGTTGAGATGTGTGAGGTAAATATTGAGATGTGTGAGGTAAATGTTGAGATATGTAAAGTAAATGTTGAGATGTGTGAGGTAAATGTTGAGTTATGTGAGGTAAATATTGAGATGTGTGAGGTAAATGTTGAGATGTACGAGGTAAATGGTGATAAATATGGGTAAATGTTGAAATGTGTGGTGTATATGCTGAATACGTTATAAATTGAGGTAAAACCTACGTTGACAGTGATAGATGCCACCACATATGGCGCAATGATCCCTGGGATACTTGCTCCAGTGTTGGTGATTCCAAAAATAGTTCCTGCATAATTTGGAGCGATATCACCATGGTTGACAAATACGGAGGGAAATTGAAAGCCACAGAAGGCCATAGACAGCGACAAGAGCGCAATGGCGCCTTCTTGTTGGAAACACGTCATGTAACCCAAACCAATCAGAAAAGCCGCGGGTACAAAGTGCCCTACAAAAGAAACCTCGGTCATGTTCACATTACTGATCGTGGTTTGGCAATGTTATAGTATCTTATTGCTTCTTTAGTTCTCCACACTCCAGCATCATTATCAATATCTAGACGATGTACATGTATGTTTGTTACCTATTGCACAAAACAGCTTTCTTGTCCATTTGATGCTGAGTATTTCATTTGAAATAAGTGTGTCAGCAAAAATTCCCGCCAGAATAATAATCAGCCAGAATGCCAGGTACGGTATCATAGAATAAAGACCATTCTGAAAAGAAACGCCAATTCATACAGTATCCCAGTCATTCATTCAATTACACATGTGTTCGGTGAGTATTTGAGTGATCGTGTTCATCTCCTTACAGACTTAATGCCGAATTTGAGAACTTCCTTTAAGTACGTCGGCATCTGAGTCAAGAGCATGTAGGCACTGTAGTTACCAGCGGCGTTGGCAACAAGAATAGCCCAAACTGGTAGTGACGTCAAAAAAGATTTCCATGGCTTGCTCTACAAAAATTACGTTTGCACGACAAACGGCATCAAAGATATCTCAGATTTAATTTGAAAAACAATTGTGTTAAAATCAACATTTCGAACCTTTTTCCGTAGATCAACTTGCTCCGGAAGTCTATCTTTTCCAAGTGAATGTTCGATATACTTTTTTTCAACATCTGTAATATTTGGCATCTCCCCGGGGCTGTTCCTGGCGAAGAACCCCCAAAGCAGTGTCCAAACCAACGAGCAGGATCCTAAGATGAAATGGTCCTATTAATGGAACACCAGAGATGTTGTAAAAGTTTCCAGTATTTCTATGGGAAATTCTATTTTAACGTAACATGACTACCGTACGTGTTCTTCGTAATAGATAATGATACAATTAATACCTAATGTTGTTGAAATATGGAATGGTAGTGTAATCAGTGAATGGAGAACTAGGTGTTTAAACTCACTTTTTTGTGATTTTATGCTTACCTAAGAAAAAGAAGATTGACGGCCAGCCGCCATATTCACAGAGAAGACTGGATATTGGAAAGGCCAGTGCATTTCCAAGCTGAGAGCCTAAAAATTAAAAAATTGTCAGATCCAAACAGTTCCAGAAAAGTCCTCTTTCCTCTTAGTAGTCATTGTTACTTCCAGTCCTTGTCTAGTGTTTACACTCACCTCCAAACGCAAAGGCTACAAGTCGACTTCTTTCATGCGGAGGCGACCATTTGGACCAAAAAACCTGTGCTCCTGGATACATCGTTGCCTGCAAAAGATATATTTTATTAAGTTCAACTGTCAAACACTTACCGCTAGAATAAAATATAGTGTATAGGTAAGCGAGACACGACTTCCTTACCTCTCCTATTCCTAAGAGTGCACGTGTACCTATAAGTAAATAAGGACTTCCACGGGCAAGAAATGGAGACAAGATGGTCAAAATAGAAACAATCAACATTCCTGTAAAAATCATATAGCGAGGACCGAAGCGTTCCGAGAGGACACCCGAGGGAATCTGCATCACCGTATATCCCCAGAAGAAAGCTCCAAGAATTCCCCCTTGAAGAGATTTGTCCCACGTAAACTCACCCTCCTATAAAAGAATAGCATTCAATGACATGTGGCATATAGAAAACGTGACAAAATTGTCCCGCCAACCATTTATCTTCTTGCACAGCTATGGTAAAACTAGTGTCGTAACGATATGGATGTACTATTCAAATACATAGTAACAGTATTTATATCAATACCATTAACTCCGCAGGTCTTAAAATTAAAACAAATATACCAAGTTCTGAGAATCCGACGGCTCTGGGCATGTTTTGGTCACAATAGATGAACCCCCTGGAGCGCTGGTCTGATTTAAGAAACCTTGTTCATATCCTGCTGTGACGTTCTGAGGAAGCGTCCCGGAGACAGAGACATTGGTGGCATTTGAGTGATACTTGATTTCCGGTGCCGAGAGCTCTGTCTTGATCATACAGACGATAGCGATGCTGAGGTTGACTCTTTGGGCATACAGAAAGAAGAAACCCACAAAACAGAGACCGGAAAAACGAACTCGCCAAGACGTCCACCAGGGAACTAAAATCATACCAGAGGCTCAATGAGAGGATAATACTTTACTCATAAAAACACGAGTGTTTACATGTACTTTAACTGCATAATAAACATCCACAAAAACTAACCAATGGAAGAAATCATTACCTTGGATATTGAAGTACGATATCTGCCTGTCGTTGTACATTTATGTTTACTGATAAATGCAATGTAATAGTATAGCTTGGTCCGTATAGAAAACAACGCGATGCATTCTAATGAATAAATAAAATGTCCCAAAGGGGATTCTTATGAGTTGGCTTTGATGCATTGTCAGTGTTATGCAGAGGAAATTATACAGCATAATGTATAGTAATATTTAATTTATTTTCTGACTTGTTTCATGCGTTCAAGTGTTTGGAAAGTTTGTTTCTATCGAGCGTCAAGACTAAACTGAACTAATCCGTCCTACGCTGGATCACGTCAAGTTTGTATGTAAATATTCTATCGTCCTGAAGAAGGGACAGGTCCCGAAAATGATAATTCAGTGTTGTTCGCGTCATTGGTCATTTTAGTGCGCTTATATATATATATATATATAATATAATATATATATATATATATATATATATATATTAGTATATAGAAATAAGTATAGAAAAATCATCCAATCATAATTAAGTATATTCATAGTTATACCCGTGAAGAATTATTACAAAAACTAGTTGAGTATAGTCAATCGGCTTTGTGCTGTTTTTATCTATATGGACATGTATACAAAACACGGAGAAATTCACGATATAAAGATTCCGCCCCTATCCGGCATTGAACTCGCGACCTGAGGAACCAAATCTTAACAGCACGCTAAACCGTTCGACCATCTAGGCAAGTCAAATACCGGTACTTCCGTTTCGATGACGATGGAACTCTCTCCACACTGTCACACGCTTACACAATCATTGAAATGGAACTCTCTCCATACTGTCACACAGTCATTGAAATGGAACTCTCTCCACACTGCCACACACTTACACTGTCATTGAGATGGAACTCTCTCCACACTGTCACACACTTACACAATCATTGAGATGGAATTCCCTCCACACTGTCACATGCTTACACAGCCATTGAGATTGGAAATGGATACATTCTTTGTTTGCAAGATGGTCAAGTGTGCATCGCATTTTTTTTTTTTAAAAAGTAACATATTCTCAGTTTGGTGTCAGGCATCCTTACCCACGGGTTACGAATTCCACAATGTTGTGACAGATTTCGCAGAGGTCATTGTGATTTTGCACTCGGACTATGTGCTAGACATTCAGAAGAAAATATTTTGATGAGAAGTGAAAATAATGAACAGTGATCAATATCAGAAATCCCATAGAGAATACACAAATTAAAAGTAGGACAAACACGGACCCCTGAACACACCAATGGTGGGATTAAGTCTCTAGTAGGAGTAAGGATCCCCTGTTTACCGGCCACACCTTTCAGGATGGGATTAAACAGAGTAATTCAATCAAAATCTGTATGTAAACAACGGTCTAACACTTCATATGAAACACGTCAGACAACATTCGACCTAACGACAGGTTGTATTCGCAAATAAGATCATTATAATGACCATAGTATTCGCAAAATGCAGACTTCAAACAAGACTGTTGAAATCCGTGTAACATCAACTTATTTGTCAGTAGCTTGCCTCGATTTAAAATTGATATACTATCGCGTATTGAATCAGTTGAGAGACATAAACACCATATGTACGTGATAATGAAATATTGTTATTCGTTACAACGATCTAGTTTGCTAATACAACCTGTCATAGGGTCATGTGCTGTCTGACATGTTTCATGCCAATTGTCAGGCTGTTCTTGGCACACTGATTTTGACTACGGATTACTTCGTTTACCTGATCAGGATGTAGGACTCACGGCGGGTGTGACCGGTCGACAGAGGATGCTTACTCCTCCTGGGCACCTGATCCTTGTATCTGTGGAGTGTCCAGGGGTCCGTGTTTGCCCGACTCTTAATTTTGTATTTCTTTGATAGGTTATGCTACACCCCTAAGGAATTCATATTATTTTTACCCTTAGACCCAAACATGCTACACAGCGATTTTTGTGAAAATTGTTTATGAGCCCTGATAGTTTCTGAGAAGTCCAAGATATTAAAAAAAATAACGACGGGCGACGAGGATAGAGGTCAACCGAATGACTAATGTGACCAAACAGAATACATGTAGATCTGAAACCTGTGCAGCTAATTGTAGGTTTTATAAAACATAACATTCTCTCTGTCTTGAGCATCAGACCTTAACACAAATCTACTAACAGTTGAATTTATCTTCATCCCTGAGTCTTATCAGTGGCGGATCCAGATGGGGGAGATTCCCCCCAAATTGCTAGATGTATTTAAAAAAGGGTAAAAATAATGCATTTTGAGGATGGATCCCCCTTTGAAAACCTAAAGTAAGGTAGACCCCCTCCTTTAAAAAAAAAAAGCGTGGGTTCGTTCCTGCTTAAGGAATTTTGTTTACGACAACCATCAACTGAATAGCGATTTTCCAAGTCGACAATCCATTATTCCCGAGTAATTTTAGCAGAAACGAAGGAAGACAACTTATTATAAAGTATAATTTTATTAACAACTTTCGGCACAAAAGTTTGATACCAAAATCATACAATACAACACACTAAAAAAAAAATAGTGTTAATTTGATCTCTGGAATTAACAAAAATATTTTACTGAACACAGCATAACACAAGAGGCTCGTGGGTCACAACGCTCACCCGAGTCATCTCTTATTGGAACACTAGTGATGACTGAACAATTGAGAAGCCAAGTCCTAATAGCGGGCCACCATATACTCAACATCAATCGAATCACGCGCTTGTCCTTTTCCGTAACCGGTTTATTTGCGGTTACGGAAATAGCTGAGTAATTACGATTGACTCTACATGGGTAAGAGTGTTTGATTGTCATTTTCATGAATTGTATCAAATGTTAGATTACTGTAAATACTCCATTGTAAACTCAAAAGCGCTATTGTGAGCCCCCCCCCCCCCCCCCCCCTTAGGAGAACAATTCTAAATCCACATACATGGTATATTAAACTTTGAATTTCTGTTCTGATGCAGCAGGGGTTCATGATGTGCACAAACTTGAACGTAAACTACAGGATGACATTTACAATTAAAAATATAACATATATTCTCCAATGTGACCTCGTCCTGACCCTGGAGGTCAAGATGAGAACAAACTTTAATCTACGTGATTATGTGGGCCATTTGGCTGTTAATTTGTTAAATTGAACCTATGTTCTTATCGGTACGAATTTTAAAGAATTATATATACGATTATATATATGACTTTGAATTACTGTTGTTGTGGTCCCATCTTGGCCTTGGGGATGATGATTTAAAGAAACTTGGAAGGAAGATTGAATTTCACTACCTGAGAATGCTTTGTTGCAAGTTTCATTGAAAACAGCTCAATGGTTCGAGAGATATTGAAAATGACGACGAAGAACTTTTGATCATAACAGCTTACATGAATCTTCGGTTCCCATGAGTTATGAAGAGCCAGGACTTCTATAAGAACTTTGGCTACGCAAAGATGGACGCCTCCTTGCCATGAATAATCTTTTGAACCACTATTCAATATCTCAAGCAGAATGGAATAATGCAGTTTATATGATGTCAACAACATGTAAAATGTATAATATTATGCAGTATCCTATTTCGTAGAATGACCTTGACCTACAGAATTTTGTCCCTAAAATTAATCATTACCTCTTCTTTCACACTCCATGTAGCAAGTGCGAAACTACAGAAGAGGTCCCCTGTCATCTGAGTATTAGTTAGTGAAAAGAATCACTAGTGCCAAGAGAAATGAAATCTAGAAAAATTGTGATTTGTTTTAGTTAAAAATAAATGTGTCCCTAGCTTTCCAAATTGAGAGTGCTCTAAATTACGACCCCATCCGCTTGATTTACTGCATGGTATGGAGGAGAGAGCATGAACTAGAACATAGCCATTATAAACTGTACTTTGTGCATTGAGGGAAAAGATGGAGGGAAGATTCAACAACGATGAGACCAATGCCTTACAGTAATTCCACCCTCGTGTGACGTCATGGGTTTTTGCAAAATCTTTATTTCATTAAAATTTGTCCATGATAGAAATACATCTTTAGGAGTAATTTTATTCACTGGGTTATATAAAAAAAAAGGTAAACAATTTGATATTGAAAAAGTTTACATTTTCTATAAATAATCAATTATCTATATTACAAAAATGTTATCAAGGGCGATAACTCCTATGCTGGTATTTCTCTAATGTATGTCTATAATGCAATGATTTCCTTGATATCCACAATTAATTCATATATATATATATATATATATATATATATATATATATATATATGCATGTATGTATAAGGCAGCAGTCTTTTTTTTGAAACTATTGAAATTGAAATTTTGTCAGTTTAACCAGTTTTTATTTATCATTATTATGTTATTTAATGAAAATGTGCGATTTTCTGATGTTGATATCAACTTTTGTTTTTGTATGTCTGACATCTTTAAAAATCTAGCAACATATATATTCTCTTCGGTTATTGACTTTAACATATATCAAGTGGAAATCAATACAACTTTTCTACTTTGAACCATTAATTTTGATAAGTCCCATGAGGGTGGAGCTACCATAAGAAAATGAACATACCATTGTACAATGAAAAAGCTATACACACTCCTCTTTGATCCACTGTAAATTGTAGAAAATTATTAAATCTTTTGTCAGAACAATGTTAACATCAATATATGATAATGAAGTATTGTACAAAATTTCAAGGCTTATCGATAAGCCATATAGGAGAAGTACAGTGTTATTTTACTCCCTGCACTCCTATTAGATCCACTATAACTTTTAGGAAAACAGTTGGATCCATCTGTCCTGACAATATGCATATCTGCAATTACAATGAAATATTGTGCATGGTTTCAAGTCTACGTTTAATTGTAATTGTAATCGGCTGTAAATTGTAGAAGTTTTATTTATGTATTGTCCATAACTCGTTACACTCGATTACTACCATTATGACAGCGGCCTAAAGACCTGCAGACACTCGATTACTGCCAGGCATTATGACAGGGATTTAATGACCTTCACACCCTCTATTACTGCCATTATGACAGCGATTTAATGACCTTCACACTCTATTACTGCCATTATGACAGCGATTTAATGACCTTCACACACTCGATTACTACCATTATGACAGCGACCTAAAGACCTGCAGACACTCGATTACTGCCAGGCATTATGACAGCGATTTAATGACCTTCACACACTCCATTACTGCCATTATGACAGCAATTCAATGACCTTCACACTCTATTACTGCCATTAGGACAGCAATTTAATGACCTTCACACACTCTATTACTGCCATTAGGACAGCGGCTGAATGACCTTCAGACTTAATCTGTGCTTCCGAGATCTATAATTATATGACTTTTTATTTGCTGTGTTTACTACTATATCCCCTGTATTTCTTAATTTTGTTTACTAGGGGAAAATATCAAATTGTTCTAAATTCCACATCCACAACTCTATCCATGAATTGTTCTAAATTCCACATCCACAACTCTATCTATGAATTGTTCTAAATTCCACATCCACAACTCTATCTATGAATTGTTTTAAATTCCACATCCACAACTCTATCTATGAATTGTTCTAAATTCCACATCCACAACTCTATCTATGAATTGTTCTAAATTCCACATCCACAACTCTATCTATGAATTGTTCTAAATTCCACATCCACAACTCTATCCATGAATTGTTCTAAATTCCACATCCACAACTCTATCTATGAATTGTTCTAAATTCCACATCCACAACTCTATCTATGAATTGTTCTAAACTCCACATCCACAACTCTATCCATGAATTGTTCTAAATTCCACATCCACAACTCTATCTATGAATTGTTCTAAATTCCACATCCACAACTCTATCCATGAATTGTTCTAAATTCCACATCCACAACTCTATCTATGAATTGAGATTCAGTGTTTAAGTTTTAATTGAAAACGTTGCGTATCTGAGTGAAGAACACGTGGCGCAAAATGTCAACAGTTTGGAACACGGTATCCCCCGGCGAAATACTTGTAACCACACAACGACGAAATCTGCGGTGTGAATCTTGCCTTAAGTAGATGAAAGCAACACCCAACGTCACGACAAATATTGATGCATCACAATAAAGCTGCACTGAGGTGTCATCAAAACATTAGAAGAATTCCTTGGCGAGATTTCTCGAGACTTTTTCGCAACTCTCCCTATTTAACGGTTTCTCTAGTCTAATTTCCCCATCAACTCCCAGAAAATTACTGATGATGACGATACCTGATATTAGATTTTTTGGGGGATCAGTAAAAATGTTCTTTTGCTTCATTAATGCACGACAGACTCATCAACAATTTTGACGTTTCTCTCTCAGTCACGTACTTCCGTTTTATGCATCCATTAATTCTAAGGAATATTGACTACTGATACATGTATACGAAAGGCCGGAGTGTGATTCAGCATAAGACAATGAGAGCTATATGCCTACATGCATTTAAAATGTCTCACTCAGTATAGAGCGTTATTCCTATTTAAAATATATCATTCAACTTAAAACAGCGAGTAGAGGGCTATACCTACATGTACATTTAAAATGTCTGATTCAATTTAAAACTGAGTAGAAGACCATGCCTACATGTATTTAAAGTGTCTCATTCAGCAGAGCGTTATACCTATTTAAAATGTCTCATTCAGTAGACCGTTATACCTATTTAAAATGTCTCATTCAGCAGAGCGTTATACCTATTTAAAATGTCTCATTCAGGAGAGCGTTATACCTATTGAGAATATCTCATTCAACATAAGACAGTGAGTAGTGCATTATACCAATTTAGAATGTCTGAGTGATTCAGCAGAACAGAATGAGTATTTATACCTATCTAAATGTAAGGACTAAACATATAATTCTCCTCAAGTTTTGATTAACCAAGGGCGGTAAAAAAAAATATATTCAAACATATATATGAAAACAACGCTACTTCATTTCATTTTTAAACACGTCATCATCTTCAGGTGTTTCCTCCACTTCCGGTAGTTTGTCGACCATTGAGTCAATCACCTCCTCCATTTCCTCTTCGTCCTTGGCCCATTCTTGAATTTCTCCATCAGAGAAGATGAGAAAGAAAATGGCCCCCAGACAGTAGATTACAGCGGCAATATAAAACGCTACAAGCCATTCTTCTTGAGTTTTCTGAAAATTAATCTGATTCATTAGTTTTAATCAGGCAGGAGAATTAGACGCATTGTTTGGCAGTTACAAAAGAAAAGACAAATTGACGTTGCGTTGCTTTGAAAAAGATATCGCGAGTCAGCAATTCAGAGCTATTATATCAAGATAGATCCGAGCTAGTAATTTTCAAATCTCCTCAAAAGTAGACTGAAATAGAACTTGCTCTAATTCTAAAATACTGAGATGTCATTGAGTCCGGTCGTGACATTACCACATCATTGTGTAAGCGAATGGATTATTGTCCCAAGGAGACTTAATTCTGTCTACGTGAGACACTCGCACTTTAATGACCAGGTCTCGTGCCAGATTGCATAGTAACTCCTGTCAGACATGGTTATCCGATTTACAAAGTTAAGATTGATTGATTGTATCTTGTTTAACGTTCCTCTCGAGAATTTTTCACTCATATGGAAACGTCACCAAGACCGGTGAAGGGTTCAAATTTAGGCCTATCCTCGGCTCTTACTGCCATTGAGCAGTGAGGGTTCTTTAGCGTGCCACACCTACCGTGACACGAGACATTCGTTTTTAAGGTCATCTCCGAGGACCCGTGACATTCAAAGTCAAGACTGAAGAAGAATTCATATGGCAAATCCATTTGTTCTTGACCTTTGTAAGATACTTTAATACGATAGTAACGTAAACAAACAGATCTTGCTACAAAGTTTTGGTCCAGACAGTTAACACAGTCATCGTATGATTCTTTGCGACCCCATTATAACCAAGTGATCTGACTTAATGGTCATAACAACCTTATTGTCCGAGCTTCCGATTTGTCTACTTTATAATCATGGTACCATGAGACAGGCGAACAGACAGACATGATAAGTCTGATCAAACAACAAAAGTTTTTGCTTTGGTTCACTAAAAATCACATGACCCTGTTATTTAGAGATAGTTAGTTGACTAGACTAGACAGAGTCGCTTGTAGTATCAACTTATATATCACCTCTGATTTTCAAGTTAAATTTCGAATAGAAAATCTAATTCCTAGAAAACAAGCATTTAAGTTGACTAACGATGTGAAGTGAATGTTGAGATGTATGAGGTAAATGTTGAGATGTGTGAGGT
This sequence comes from Ostrea edulis, assembly GCF_947568905.1. Classification (NCBI taxonomy): domain Eukaryota; kingdom Metazoa; phylum Mollusca; class Bivalvia; order Ostreida; family Ostreidae; genus Ostrea; species Ostrea edulis. Next base: position 52,948,408 of record NC_079169.1, on the reverse strand, counting down.
AAATGTTGAGATGTGTGAGGTAAATATTGAGATGTGTGAGGTAAATATTGAGATGTGTGAGGTAAATGTTGAGATATGTAAAGTAAATGTTGAGATGTGTGAGGTAAATGTTGAGTTATGTGAGGTAAATATTGAGTTATGTGAGGTAAATATTGAGATGTGTGAGGTAAATGTTGAGATGTATGAGGTAAATGTTAAGATGTGTGAGGTAAATGTTGAGATGTATGAGGTAAATGTTGAGATGTGTGAGGTAAATGTTGAGATGTATGAGGTAAATGTTGAGATGTGTGAGGTAAATGTTGAGATGTGTGAGGTAAATATTGAGATGTGTGAGGTAAATGTTGAGATATGTAAAGTAAATGTTGAGATGTGTGAGGTAAATGTTGAGTTATGTGAGGTAAATATTGAGATGTGTGAGGTAAATGTTGAGATGTACGAGGTAAATGGTGATAAATATGGGTAAATGTTGAAATATGTGGTGTATATGCTGAATACGTTATAAATTGAGGTAAAACCTACGTTGACAGTGATAGATGCCACCACATATGGCGCAATGATCCCTGGGATACTTGCTCCAGTGTTGGTGATTCCAAAAATAGTTCCTGCATAATTTGGAGCGATATCACCATGGTTGACAAATACGGAGGGAAATTGAAAGCCACAGAAGGCCATAGACAGCGACAAGAGCGCAATGGCGCCTTCTTGTTGGAAACACGTCATGTAACCCAAACCAATCAGAAAAGCCGCGGGTACAAAGTGCCCTACAAAAGAAACCCCGGTCATGTTCACATTACTGATCGTGGTTTGGCAATGTTATAGTATCTTATTGCTTCTTTAGTTCTCCACACTCCAGCATCTTTATCAATATCTAGACGATGTACATGTATGTTTGTTACCTATTGCACAAAACAGCTTTCTTGTCCATTTGATGCTGAGTATTTCATTTGAAATAAGAGCGTCAGCAAAAATTCCCGCCAAAATAATAATCAGCCAGAATGCCAGGTACGGTATCATAGAATAAAGACCATTCTGAAAAGAAACGCCAATTCATACAGTATCCCAGTCATTCATTCAATTACACATGTGTTCGGTGAGTATTTGAGTGATCGTGTTCATCTCCTTACAGACTTAATGTCGAATTTGAGAACTTCCTTTAAGTACGTCGGCATCTGAGTCAAGAGCATGTAGGCACCGTAGTTACCAGCGGCGTTGGCAACAAGAATAGCCCAAACTGGAAGTGACGTCAAAAAAGATTTCCATGGCTTGCTCTACAAAAATTACGTTTGCACGACAAACGGCATCAAAGATATCTCAGATTTAATTTGAAAAACAATTGTGTTAAACTCAACATTTCGAACCTTTTTCCGTAGATCAACTTGCTCCGGAAGTCTATCTTTTCCAAGTGAATGTTCGATATACTTTTTTTCAACATCTGTAATATTTGGCATCTCCCCGGGGCTGTTCCTGGCGAAGAACCCCCAAAGCAGCGTCCAAACCAACGAGCAGGATCCTAAGATGAAATGGTCCTATTAATGGAACACCAGAGATGTTGTAAAAGTTTCCAGTATTTCTATGGGAAATTCTATTTTAACGTAACATGACTACCGTACGTGTTCTTCGTAATAGATAATGATACAATTAATACCTAATGTTGTTGAAATATGGAATGGTAGTGTAATCAGTGAATGGAGAACTAGGTGTTTGAACTCACTTTTTTGTAATTTTATGCTTACCTAAGAAAAAAAAGATTGACGGCCAGCCGCCATATTCACAGAGAAGACTGGATATAGGAAAGGCCAGTGCATTTCCAAGCTGAGAGCCTAAAAATTAAAAAAATGTCAGATCCAAACAGTTCCAGAAAAATCCTCTTTCCTCTTAGTAGTCATTGCTACTTCCAGTCCTTGTCTAGTGTTTACACTCACCTCCAAACGCAAAGGCTACAAGTCGGCTTCTTTCATGCGGAGGCGACCATTTGGACCAAAAAACCTGTGCTCCTGGATACATCGTTGCCTGCAAAAGATATATTTTATTAAGTTCAACTGTCAAAAACTTACCGCTAGAATAAAATATAGTGTATAGGTAAGCGAGACACGACTTCCTTACCTCTCCTATTCCTAAGAGTGCACGTGTACCTATAAGTAAATAAGGACTTCCACGGGCAAGAAATGGAGACAAGATGGTCAAAATAGAAACAATCAACATTCCTGTAAAAATCATATAGCGAGGACCGAAGCGTTCCGAGAGGACACCCGAGGGAATCTGCATCACCGTATATCCCCAGAAGAAAGCTCCAAGAATTCCCCCTTGAAGAGATTTGTCCCACGTAAACTCACCCTCCTATAAAAGAATAGCATTCAATGACATGTGGCAAATACAAAACGTGACAAAATTGTCTCGCCAACCATTTATCTTCTTGCACAGCTATGGTAAAACTAGTGTCGTCGCGATATGGATGTGCTATTCAAATACATAGTAACAGTATTTATATCAATACCATTAACTCCGCAGGTCTTAAAATTAAAACAAATATACCAAGTTCTGAGAATCCGACGGCTCTGGGCATGTTTTGGTCACAATAGATGAACCCCCTGGAGCGCTGGTCTGATTTAAGAAACCTTGTTCATATCCTGCTGTGACGTTCTGAGGAAGCGTCCCGGAGACAGAGACATTGGTGGCATTTGAGTGATACTTGATTTCCGGTGCCGAGAGCTCTGTCTTGATCATACAGACGATAGCGATGCTGAGGTTGACTCTTTGGGCATACAGAAAGAAGAAACCCACAAAACAGAGACCGGAAAAACGAACTCGCCAAGACGTCCACCAGGGAACTAAAATCATACCAGAGGCTCAATGAGAGGATAATACTTTAACAGACAGTTTATGTGCAAAGTTGGAAGATTAGCTCTTGGGTTACTTGCCTTGTTTTTGGTCAACAAAAGACGGTAGATCGTGTTTTTCAATAAAAGCAGACACTATGGAGTCATGATGAGGGTAACTAAGACTGGAACTGCGCATGCGTCGTAAACTTTTGCGCAAAGCATCACTTCCTGGACTCTGGCTGAAGCTAGAATTTTTAAGGCTCGTTTTGCCGCGTAAGAAGGAACTTTGTCCAGATTCTTTGCGTCGAGTGTACTTAACACTGGGATGTTCAGCGCTTCTAGTGGATTCACTCCTATTTGTAAAAACCAGGCTTTCTCTGTCCGAGTTGCTGGAGGATGTGCGTTTGGGTTTGGAGTCGACTTTATCCGCGCGTGACGGGTGTGTTGGGGGGTTCGTGTTGACTGTATTCTCATCTGGAGCGATGGAGGAATCCGGCTGGCCTGAGATGTCCATTCTGATTCACTTTATTCTGCAAAATACATATCGCGTTGGATGAACTTTAAATACAATATATCAGCTGGAAAATCAGACGAGATATTGAAAATGCACGTTAGTTTTCTCGATATCTGAATTTTGTTTCGTACTTGTAGCTGCATGGTATAAGTGAACCTACAGGGAAACCTAGCCTACCGGGGGGAGATGTCAGGCCGAAGTAACTGAGGGTTATAGATAGGCTTAACCATAACTCTAAGAACATGACAATATGTGTATTGCTTAGAAACAATTGTAATACATTTTTATCAGCGTTTCTTTAATTCAATTTTTAAAAATAATATGAAGAAATGCATAATAGTTTCACTCACACATCAAATCGGTTACTCCATAAAGTTCTCCACACAAACAAAACAGTAGTGTTTTAACACAGCGGAAGTCACTAAAATCGGATGTCCGAACGGTCGTACTCAGTTACTGTTTCCAAGGGCACGACGAGGGTGAGTTTTAGCAATCCCACTCCACATTAAAAATAAACCACGAAACTTTATTTTTATCATAAAATGGACGGCATATATCTGTAGGATTTGCACAGAGATGTTCGAAACATACGATATGTTCACCTTTCTCTGGTATTGTTATCAGTGAGACTCTGAATCACATTTCTTCGTACAAATATTTTGACAGTAATCATGATTATAAAGATATAATTAAGAGAACCCCTCTTCTGGGGATCGTCGTGAGGAAAGCTACCCTCCTCTGTCATCGTATGTTTCCTTTCACTTTATTCTGTTAATGTGAAAATCATCATCAAACCTGAGTTCCTGCCAGCATTGATATCGATTTATTTTCTCCGGAGAACCAATGTCATTCAAGGTGAAATAGGACATTTATTCTAGAAAAGCTGATGCTACAATATATTATAGCATATATTTTCTTAATGTCGTATTATCGTTTTTGAGTCATAAAATTTCATTGCACATGTATGTGCGGTTTGCTTTTTTTTGAATGGGAATACTTTGTAGTGCAAAGACCGGTTCGGGAAAAAAAAAGAAGAGAAAAATAATTTATCATTATATAAGTTTTAAAGGTTTTTTTCTTCAGTAAATTTGTAATTCTGGTCAACCATAAATTCATCTTACCTCTTTCCAATAAGTGCGCGTTGTGTTTTGTTTCCAATGAACAGATAGTTTGTGATTTTCAGCCACCGATATCCCCCTCCTGTTAGGGTCATGTGTAGAAAATGACACCGAGGTCAGCGATAAAGTCCACCGTGTGGGATCACTAGGCGTTCCAGAGACGGAACATTACTATATAGTCTGACTGCGCAGTACGCACACCTTCAGCAGACTCATCAATAAGTAGAATATCGGAATAAACAAAGCATACACTAGACTTTGTTGTTGTTTTCTTATCACGATAGAATATCGATTTTTATAAGATCATTGGTATTCTTGTGAAATATTTCTCGTTACATAATTTATCAATAATGTTAGTATAAATATTGGCAATTTCATTGGCATGTTTAACCCTGTAGCAGCAATATCTGCCACAGCTGCCAGACCCAAACACTGGCGAGAAGAATTGCGGGGTTGTAAATCTGCCACTTATAATACATGACTATTTCCTCCAAAATGAATTTGATAAAAAATGAATAAATAAATAACATAAAGTTAACACAATTTTATTTCTTATGATATGCTCTGTCTTTAGAATGATTATTGAAGAAGAAGAAAAAAAACCTTGGTCCTTACCGCCATCATCATCAAAAGCAAACAATGCAATGTCCCACAGTCGAGGTTGGTTAAAACAATATTTATTCAATGAATTGATGGGATATTGAGCGACAGGCGTGGCTTATATCCCCCCCCCCCCCCGTCTAAGTTGTACCCTCAGTCGATGATATTTCAAAACATTTCCATTTCCAATGTTTTTACTTTTCATTTCTCTACAAATTCTGATGATAGTGTCATGAATGTGTAGAAGTTGTAAACAATACACGTATGAATACAAATAGATATACACGTACATGTACAGTGTATGTCTATTTTGATTGCTGGGAATTTTGAGATATGAAAGTAAGGTAGCTCCGTCCTCACATGACAGTGACATATCCATATTAATGGTTGAAAATTTAAAAGCTGTATTAATTTCCACTAAATATAATTTAGTTTAATTAATAACTAAATAAAATGTGTATGTTGCCACCTTAAGTTTTTTAAGATGTCAGACAGTATAGGTCAGCATCAGAAAATCACACATTTTCATAAAACAGTATAATAAGAATAGATTAAAAAAATGTTAAAAATGACAAAATTTTAATACCAAAACTTTAGAAAAATGGCTAATTCATCAATTTGTATAAACTGATTGTGGATATTAGGGAAATCATTGTATCATTTGCATTCCATAGAGGAAATACCAGCATAGGAGTTATTGCCCTTGACAACATGTTATATTACCTGAAAAAGTAATTGTTTATCTATGGAAAATATAAACTTTTTCATTATCAATAGTTTACCAGGGTTCCCCCCCCCCCATTTTATCCAGTGAATAAATTCCTGATTTATAAACCGTAAAGATAAGACTTTGATATATAGGTACTAATCGTAATGCCTTTTTTGTAGCGCGTATGGTTCTTTTAGTTTTACCGATTTGAAAATCATTATCGCTTTCACAATATTTGGTACATGTACGTAAACAAATGTGTTGAGAAGCAGAATGTTTTAATACACAGTAGAAAATCACGGATTTGATCGTCAGTAAATCGTCATTACAACAATGTACAAACACGAGAGAAAATACGGAGAATGCTGAATCTTCTACAACCCTTCTCAATGGCGCCGTGACTATTCCAACAATTTCCAATGAATCTATGACAATATCCAGAAGGATAACTTCAACATTCAGCATATTCTTGTTTAAACTGTAAATTGGTATACTTCAATTTAAAAAAAAAAGATTTAGAACAAAATTTATTTTTGTAAGTCCTGTATTCTGGAAATTTAAATTTCATTTCCTTAGAGTTTGAAAATTCACCGGACTACAGTGGCTTCGTCACCTCGGGGGGGGGGGGTAGGGGGGGGGTAGGCAGCCTCCAACCTTGTCTAAATTAGCGCGCACATTGATTATTCCCTAGCTACGCCCCTGCATATACTTCAATTTTGAAAATACATGGGGGTAACGCGAGTCATGAAATATGCGTGAAGCGTCACAGTCCATACCTTCATGTATTTCTAAAAATGAATGATTATTTATTTCTTTAATAACTCATTTCAGGTTAACATAAATTCGATCAAGTACTCATAATACATTCATAATTCCTGGGGAAAATGTTTGAGATAATTTTAGATCAATATGGATGCTTATTTTTCTACTAATCTATTTTATTGTTTGTTTCTTCCTTTACGTCAAATCGATAATTTTTCGTCACAAACTGTAGGTGACATGTCGCTCCTTCGCATGACACTCAGGACCGTACGTAGCAGTGAGGGGGGGGGGGACATAACAATAACTTCTCTATTTGAGAGATGGGACGAGGAACAACATAAATACAAAGAAACGAAAAATATTTCTATATATACACCCGTTGATCTTCACATAACCGTGGTTTTCAATGTCATCAGGTTTTAAAGTCTAAAGAAATCAGAATGGTGTTTTTCTTTTGCATTGAAATAGTTTATTTGTCTCTAAGTAGGCATGCAGCAAATAAAGAATGACACCTAAAATAACTTATGGAATTAGAAATAAAGTGCAGATGTTTTGGTATATCAGAAATCTAGAAAAATGCCCATGTCACATTTCATTTCCTACATTTATTTCTTGGGTATTACTACAATAAGACGTCGAATATCGAGAGTGAAATGCCACGTCAATATAAATTCACTCCTATATATTTCCTTTTTTGGGTGGTGCTTTTTTTGAAAAGTAATTCAACGTTGCATAACATAGCATCAAGCTCTGTAATTTACGAGTCCGTGTAGACTTTGCGCCTTGTCATCATAAAAATGTATCATAAATTTGTCACATAGTCTTTAAAGTAAACGCCAAGTGTAACAAAAAATGGAGGGTTTTTTCCGTTTGGTAATATAGTAAAATGCTAGAAACACAGATTAAATACGTTTTTAATTTGTAAAGTTAAGAATGTAATCATACGGGACGCTTATTTCACCGAAACTATCGATTATACATACATTTTCCAACTAACACCATCAAAACTTTATGAAAACCGAGAGTTAAATGATGAACAGTAAGGAATACACAGTAAATATCCGCTAACACTAATAAACTGAAGCTGAAAATAAATTCACGGGACGTAATCTACGAGACCTTTACTTTAGCTAAGGGGAGAATATGAGGGAAGGGAGTGTAATGTAAGGTAAAGATTCAAAGTAGATCACGTGTATGCATCAAAAGTTTCATGGCGGCGGAGTTTTAATGTATATATGAGAGTACCATTGCCTTGTTATCGTCGACAGAACACTTTGCGATATGAAATATGATTGTTTCCCGTTATCTATTTTTTATTGCAAGAATTGTGCACATATGTATACATATAAATCAAAAGAAGATATATTCATTATCAACCTGTGTGTAATGAGAAATCACGCAGGCATCATACGTGAAGAAACTTACAGATCATGTCCTGTATATTACAATGTTTTGCCCCGTAGATTACTAGAACTTACGTATTGAACACTGAGATTATTTAAGTTATTATATGGTTGAATAATTCCTAGCTCTCTCATTGGCTGAGATCCAACAATTTTTTTCACATAGGACCAAAAATAAGTCGTTGAAAGTTACAATTAAAGCAAAGAACAATCTTGAAGGGTTTTTTAAATCATTTAATCATATAATACAACTAAAGTGATTTCCTACACACAAAGAACACCGGAAAACACTTATAAACAGATATATATTCACAAATACACAGAACAACTTAGAAGGGGTTAACAAATACCTAGAGTTCGCGGGTAAGAGAAAGAGAAAAACACGTGCAGGCTCAGAGGACTCCGAGCCCGACCAGAAATATAAAAAATCCACCCTCCCAAAATCACTACACTCCCCCCTGTTTTGAGGAGGAATGTCCCAATTCCGATAAATTAAACCTGCAACACTATAACTTACATTAGATACATACAATCTACAAATAAATGAATGAATTACACCTATGATTTACAGTATGATAAACTTTACTCTATAAAATCATAGCAATTTAGCAGTCCAAAAAGTTCACAACACAGTAAGTCACGGTCACACAACGCATCACAGAAAATCCAGATCACAGGAAAGTCACATCACAGAGTCACAAACTTTCCACATGAAAACGTCACAGGACAGGCATCATCTTGGACATCGGCAACGACACATCACACCAGAGGACATCACATATTCCAGGTCAGCAGATCCGGAAACACCACAAGGAAATACCCCTGCCCAAGAACGGCTGGGTTACGGCAGCCTAATCTACCCTTCCCCGCATTTCGGGGTACTGTGTGCATGGAGGAGTTCACACCCCTCACATAACTCGTTAACTTTCTTTCGTACCCCCTTGCGATGACCAAACCTAGGTTGTCCCTGGTTCACTGTTAGTTGAACCTGGGATGCATAGCCATCATCCCACGACCAATGGATACTCGCGAAGCCACAAGCATCAAACCCATCCCGTTCATTGCTTAGAGAGGGAACACTACTATCCCAACAGGCCGCACAGGACAAAGCCACAAACCCCGCATCCGCGGGGTCATCTCCACGAGAGACAGACACAACACACCCTCCAGCAGACCAACACACAATGGTACATTTATCAGGTGCCTTGGGGACAGACTCCCCTGGGAACTGATAGGCCACTGCTTCAATCATAGCTGGGGCATTGGCAATGATTAGATTGTGCCGCTCAGCAACAGTCTCTAACACTACAACTGAGGCCTGCATGCTTTCACTATTGCATGGAATACCAACACAGCCCTCATCACAAACCTCCGCGCATGCATCGATTCCAACCTGGAATAATCCAGACTCACTAACATGACACTCAACTGCATCCTGGCCCTCTGCATCCGAGTACTGGCCATCAACTGAATGCAAAACCAGAGCCCGTGCCACATCAATTTCCCGCCGTCCAGCACTACTGGTCCAACCACTCAATCTCAGCTGATCATGAGCTGAGAGACATGATATACCGACCACACCAGACCGTGCCTCAACCTGATACCCCGACTCGACTGTGGAAGGATCATCATCCACGTCGCAGAACACATCAACAGCCATGTCAACATCAAAACCCAGAGCTACCCTGAGAAGTCATATCACTATGGCAACAAACACTATCCCCGGTGTTCACCAGCCTACCACCCTGGTGACTAACACCTGCCTCAGTGTCCTCCGGCCAACCACACAACTTCTCATCTGCGCCTGGCAGCATCCCTGTCTGCGCCGACCATGTGTCCCTGACCCCTAATTCACTCCGGGCCCTCTGAACAACCACACCCGTCGACAACAAAACACTACTGCCCACCACAGACACACAACTACTCCGTTTCACTGGAATTCTGACCTCATGACATGCACTGTCGACTACTGACCTTGCTGTAATGGGGCTACCTAATAAGGGTTTACGGAGTACCTGCCCCGACCTATTTTGAGCCCCGGTCCTTGGGGACCGACCAACTAACACGCACTGACTAGACAACTTGGGACCATCCCTACTAGCAGCCTTACATTCTTCTGTACTGACATGCCTAACGAGTGGAGATCTCGACCTTGACCTGCTATGTCTAATCCCACGTCTGACTGGCGACTTCAACTGTGATGCGCCAACACCTGACTGACCCTGTGAGATGCACTGGTGACATGGGGGTCCTGGGGAACTCTCGTTTGCATAGATGGGCAAATGATGGGGAGACTGAGGTTGGTCATGACTATCACCACTACTAGTACGGCTAATGTAATAGGTATTTTCCAAAGATACCAACCCATTACTGCTGAGGACTCTATGGCATGGCCCACCCACCACGCTGGGACAACCAAACTGCTCGTCCAATATAACTGGCAGAGTTGGTTCAGGGTACCCCCCTACTTGACCTACGGACAAGGTATCCCAATCTGGATTTAAAGATGAAACCCCCAAATCACCCCTGGGCAGAGGCCCTGGGGAAGAGTTACCTACATTCCCAGGACACCCCGCTAACTGCTGAGCCACTACTATGGAACTGTCGCCACCCCTACTGTTTCTCCTAGACATTGCCTGACTGATCATGTTACTGACATTGTTAGTCAACTGTGCCAACTGGGTCTCTAGCATTAGAAGCCGCCCTTCCAGTGCCTGTGACAGATTAACTGACCCAGTCCCATGTCCCTGGCCTGAAGCTACAACAGAAACCATTCCAGTATCTAGCTGGTAATGTTGGTCCTATTCAAGTCCCCCGTGTGGCCCCTCATTCCATCCTTGGGTGCCCGTCACGCCCCGCGTAACATCACCCCCCGGAATACCCCTGCCACCCGGCGACCCCGCATCCCTTACTTGGGTACCCGCCAAGCTTTCCTGCCCGACTACCTTACCCACAGGGATGCCCCCGTCACCTATTCATCTCGGACTAACCTGACCAGAATACCAGGCCATCAGAATTACTGCCTAGCCACAAACCAGAATAATACAACACAAGTACAATAATTACATTTAACCATGTAAACTAACAAAATTAACTAAGAAATTCTAACATTTCAAAATGGCTCCTACCTGCGACCACGCGGCCCCCGCTATGATCCGCGGCGCAGGTGGGCAAAATTTCTACCGGCGACGCCAATAAAGTGATTTCCTACACACAAAGAACACCGGAAAACACTTATAAACAGATATATTCACAAATACACAGAACAACTTAGAAGGGGTTAACAAATACCTAGAGTTCGCGGGTAAGAGAAAGAGAAAAACAAGTGCAGGCTCAGAGGACTCCGAGCCCGATCAGAAATACCAAAAATCCACCCTCCCAAAATCACTACAAAACAATTATTGCTGTTTTTGAGGTCAATACGATGATTTAGCCACCTTCGAAGTACAATATTCACCTCGCCCATTTTACAAAACAACTTACGACAAAGTCGCAAGTCTTAAATCGTATTATACAGTTATTACTTTAAATGAATGAATTAAAGCTTTTCTGAGGCTAATTTTCAATATTTTCTTTAAAAAATATTTTGCATTCAGAGTGAATAAATTACAATATAGTTGAAAATTCCAGTAAGTAAAGTTTGTCGTAGGTTGTAAGTTCTTTTGTAATACGCGCCCCTCAGACTCGTAAATTACAATGGATTTTAATTCAAAACAAGATTATTTTTAGAGTAATGCTGCAGAAAACTTGGGAATATATTCCTTAGATATGTATCTATCCAGTTGATGACCAATTGTGTTTTTTCTCGTCTGACGGTTTTAGCCTATTTTGAATGAGGAAATGTCACGCTAATGTGAAGGTCTATGTGATACCTATTTTTCGGCTTCATCTTTGTTGCTGTGCTCTAATCAGAACGCTTGGGGGGGGGGGGGGGGGGGGGGGTTGCATTGTTTATTGCTATCTACCTATGTCTTTGTCCTATTTTCGTTTCATTTTAGCTCACATGAACTGAAAGCTCAAGTACGCTTTTCTGATCATGTACCGCTGCACTATGTAGAAACGGACTAGGGTAAAGTGCGTAACTATAGTCCAAGATGGCGACAAGCAAGTACTCTTCTTTTATTTGCACATAATATACAAATATATAATTATATATTGCAAAAGTGATGGTTAATGTTGCAATAGTCTAAATAGTAGAAGGTAAATATTCCACGAAATTTGCACGATGAGCGCCTATTACAGTGGGTTTTAAAAGTCGACCATGATTAGGGTATTTAACAAATTTGCGACTATGGTAAAGGAAACTTGATCAATTTTAATGACTAGGGTAACGACTTTAGAAATAAATTAGTAAATGAGTAAAATGTTGAATTAATTGGTTGTTTCAAGGTCTGCCCTAATGTGTTACTTTTGTATTAATCTTTGGAACAATCGGGTATCGAACCCGTGACCCTTACATTACAAGTTCGGTGCTACCCAGGGCGACATAAACTGTAATATAGAATATAAACCTATTTCGGAGACCATACAAACTCTTCATATTGAGGAGATGAAAAAAAAATAATTTAGAGAAAATGTTAGAAACTTCGCGAATGTCCTTAAACTTCACAAGAATTTATATCTTCGGAACTATTCAAGGCAGGGCTATTTTGTATATAAATTCTTTTTGACAAGACTTTTTGATACAATCGTATTTGATTTTGTGACCTTGACCCGCTTTCTTAAAAAGCCTGACCTAATCAATGTCTCCTGATCTATTATTTTTGTGTACAGATTCAGTATGACCTTATTATATTTTGGTGCTGGATTTTGTGACCTTGAAGTTTGATCTACTTTCAATAGAAATCCGACCTATTCAATATCTCCTGAACTATTTGAGATAGAGCTTTTATATTTTGTATATAGATTTCTTATGGCAAGATACATATACGTATATATATATGATATTGTGACCTTGGTCTTATGCAAAACAGCATATTGGTGTTGAGGTACATGTATCTCTGTATTATGTGAAATAATTCATTTTCAGTTTTGATACCTTAGGGCCAAGTTGAGGCCACAATATGGGGTCACAATTTTCATGGGAATAAAGATTGATAACAAAATCTTATAAAATCACAACAGATGAACAACGACAGGACCAATGTGACTTAGTTGAGCGAAGTGGGCCATGGGCCTCTTGTTTATTTAGGTAAAATATCACAGAATGCCATGCATATAAGAGGAATTGAAGCTAGTCTCAGATTTGTGCAATTTAACAAAACTTGTACATATACATGTATATTAACGCAAGTGGAATGACAAACAGGTTGTCCATGGGCACTCTTGATTTGTCTACATCGACGACAAAGTGTACATTTTCCCGTAATCAAGTGCAAAAATGTGCACTTTTGGTTGTAAATTATGTTACAATTTAGCTTAATAACAAAATGCAAGGACAAGTTTTAGGCAGCTTACGTAGTGCTCAGTAAAATAAATGACATGATTTATATGTTGTACATAATAGAGGAGGAAAATGACCCGTGTAATGATTAAGTGTTGTTTTGTTATGGGAAGTTCGTTGTCAGGACTCCCGTTGACCATAAACTTCTGGTGCTTCGATCTCCAGCATCCAGTATCAGTTCTTTCATTTCCACCTCACTATTGTAATCCCGGGGATTGGGATGCTGGGGACGCTTCAGAACGGCGTGAAGGCGTGGCCAGCTCCAATCCCGCACTTCTGGACGGACGAAGTCAACATACGACAGCGGTCGGATGATGTTGGGCACTTCACATTTTGACACTAAGATGGGAACTACTTTCCTACCCCTACCACCTGTAAATATGAAATTCATTTTGATTATAGATCAAGCATAGAGGAATACTTTTGAAACGCTAGTCATAACAGAATTCTACCTGGTGAAAGGCAATGAGCAAATTTTAAATGGAAGTCCGCTGCAGCACTTTTTAGAAAATCTTGAGACAAAATGACCAGAGTCCTCCGACATCTGATGAAAAAGCAACAAAACATCATTAAGCTTGATTTATGCTTGAAAGAAAACCTGTTGATATTTAATATTTTTTATTTACTTCTAGACTATCAGTAGTATAGTAGGGACAAACCTTGCCCCTTTATTGAGATGGGAGTAGGGATGCTTTCCGCTTCCGCTCATGATGACGGCCCTTTCACCTAAGATGGCGGTCCTTCCGTATCCACCCAAGATGGCGACCTACCACGATGGCCATCTTGGCTCCCATCACGGTATTAAAGGGGCAAAGTTTGTCATTACTATAGTACTAATATCATATTAAAAAATGACAGTAAAAATGAAAAATTGCAGGTACCTCATTGCTATCATATGCGCACTGGCTTCATAACGAGATTCCCCCGGTAAGTCGTCTCTCCATGGTATGAAGAACTTCAGGTTGTAGGGCGGAGCTTCCAATTTATTTGCCAGCTCTTTTACGAATTTCAAGTCGTTACCGTCAGGATTGTAAATTACAAAGGCATCATAATATCTTGTGTCACCTGTTTAGAAAATTAACACATCTTTGTAAGAAGAGTGTGGTTTATCAATTTTCAATGTAGCTGCAGAACGTTTGGAGACAAAAGGACGAGCTAGAGGGTTGTCTATCCCAAGTTTAAATCGGACATATACAATTCTGTTATGTACTTAGAATAAAGGGATTTTATGCAGATAAAATTCAAGAAAGAAATAATCCCACTACAATTATCACTTATTGTTAATGAGGCTGTGTATTTACAAATGGAATGCACTGTGGCTTAAAGTATGCTACTACTCCTGTGCACAAAATTACCGTGCGTCACGTGAAGAAAATGGCCGAAGATCACGTGTTTGGATTATTTTAAGTACAGATGATAGGGGGAATTGTAATGCTTGTGTGTAAGATTGAATATATGCCTAAAAATAGATCTATCTAATTCGCTATCCTCGTTCTTCACCCTTGGCTTTAGTCAAGATTTAGTAGACGCGGTGACAAGTTTCTGCATCCAATCAAAATACGTTAATTGCAAGGGTTGCGAAAACCTGTAGGCTGTGTCACAAATTTCTGTTCTTGAAAAATACGCATGTATTCCGACACCTTTCATAAAGTTTCCTACATTGCTACAAGACAATTACATAGGGCTATCACCACTTCCTGTTCTTTTGCTGACAAATAACTAATTTCCATCCATCAAGGCTTTAATGGCTTTCTTTCTTGATGTTTGGAAGCCTGTTAATTTGAAATGTGTCGCATAGTTTGGTATAAACACACGGCGAAACCATTAAATTGTTCCTAGTACATGCATTATCATTGATTAACTAGAGAAAGTGGTAAGTCAGAAAGGGCCCTGCTCATCGGGATCATCCTCTGCATCATCCAATTATAAGTCTGAAAAATATTCTCATGTAATCTCAAGTTATCACGTGCCATAGACAGTACTGTCATCTTATCAATATGAAATATTCGAAGTCTCCTAACTCCGAAACGACAAAACCGATAAATATGAAAATCGAAAATCTTCTTGTTCTTAATCCGAAGAAAACCTTTAAATTCTATGAAAATCTCATGTTACTCCTAGCCATAAAAAGTGAAATATAAATCCAACAACTCTGTAAGGGTTCTTTCTCTGCCCACACACACACGCACGCACGCATACACGCAGAGAGAGAGAGAGAGAGAGAGAGAGAGAGAGAGAGAGAGAGAGAGAAAGAGAGAGAGATTGAAAATGAGAGAGATTCAATGTAATCAAATACCCCCTTCCATTACTGCCTGGCGTTGAACTCACAACTTGTACCAAAGTTCCGAAAAGCGTGACTGCTCGACCATCTAAGAAGTTAAAAAACTGGCTTCCGATGATGATGGAATTTTGGCCACGCTGGCACACGCTGTCAATGAGGATGGAAATAAGATGCAGTTATTTGAAGTAAATTAAAAAGAATTATACATAATACAATATGCATTGGAAATACATGTATTCTTATTGCAATTAATTCTTAAATAACTTCATACATATCTACCCTAAGTGAATAAATATTGAATATTTGAGTACAGAGAAATTCACTATATGTGGATACCCATTTCCGTTTTAACCCGTGTAACAGGAAGGGAGAAAATGCGACGGACCAGACGGATTCAAACCTGGGGCCCCTGCATCTCTAGTCAGGTGCTCTGCTAACTGAGCTAACTGCTAACTGAGCTATCTGGCCACCGGCGATCTAACCCGACTGGCCGCTACATTCTTCCCTCCTTCAATGTCTTCACACTTGAAGACATCAACCCAGGATATTAATCCCCTGACAGGCATTTTCACCTATCAGTTACAGGGGCTGGTCTACGGCACCAAATTTAACAGGAAGGGAGAAAAGGAAGGGAGAAAATGCAACAGATCAGACCGGGATTCGAACCCGGGTCCCCTGAATCTCTAGTCAGGTGCTCTACCAACTGAGCTATCTAGCCACCGAAATTGAACTGCTGAACTGCTCTAAACCGGTCGACCATCTATCTATTCATTTTCTCTTTATCTGTCTGTCTGTTTATCTCTCTCTATCGATCAATCGATACTTTGAT